>NC_029777.3:4331533-4397549 GCF_000817695.3 Arachis duranensis | reverse complement strand
CCACAGACGGCGCCAATTGTTCTTGCTGAGTTTGGCCGATGTATAGCTCGTTCGTCGATGAATGTCTTCAAGCTTCTCGTCAGGATGAGTTATACATCGGCAAGGAGAGAACAAGGGGGTGGGTACCTGCAAAAGACACTCCGACGCTCATGTCAGTAAGTGTTTAAGAGGTATATAATAATTCTATGAATATAGAATGTAAGACATAAAATGAAAGTTATCATGTGTTATGTTGTGTTTATAATAATTCTATGAATATAGAATGTAAGACATAAAATGAAAGTTATCATGTGTTATGTTGTGTTTATAATAATTCTATGAATATAGAATGTATTCTGTATTGTTGAGATTAGATATAAAAGGTTCTTTTTATAGGCATAAAATTGATTAATAGAATTGATGTTATAACCGTTTGGTCATTAAGATAGAAATAATGGTCATTAAGTCGGTAATGAAGGTGTCAGTTACAAGCAAAAGAATGAATGATAGTTAACGCCGAGTTATAACTCATAATGCATAATAAAGACTGAGTTATAAGGTGACGGATCAAATAGTATTAAAAGATAGAAGTTATTTTAACTTCAATTAATTAATCTCATCCATTAAATCATGTACTGCACTTTATTGTGTTATTGATATTAAATGTCATTGCTATTCTTTCTTATTATTGAGTGCGTTCTTATGCGTTTAAGTCATCAATTCATTATTGTTGCTCAATAGTGAAAGATTTTAGTGTGGGCAACTTTGTAAGCAACAGTGCTGCTGTGCTGCATTATAACACAATATACATATATGAATGATCACAGAGAGAAATGAAGAGAGAATCAAAATTGTCCACTAACAATGGTTGATTTTGAAATTTTATAGTGTAATGTGCTTGTATCCATGCTTTAAAGGATTAATATACTAGCTATTGGTTTATTTTATATACAGGTTGTCTGCACCTTTTTCATAGTAGTCTAGTTTCATCTTGTTTATTAATGAACATGCTTACTTTGAAAAAAAAAAACACTATGCATATACTCTTATAACAAATATCATTTTGACTTCAGTATTGTTATCAACCAAATTTATTTTCTTTGTTAATATATAATTAATTGTTGATTGGCTGCTTATGAGCTGTTGTGGTTTTGTTGCTGGAAACAAAACTGTTGGTGCTGTTCATGAGTTAAAAATGCTACTTTTTCATTATTCTGTTTATATGTATGCAGCCAACAAGCAATGAGGTGCCCAATGAGTCTGGTGAAGATGAGGATGAGTCAGGTGTGGATTCAGATTAAACATGGTGGCTGTTTGGTTTTTATTTATTTTAAAGTGAATGTTTCGGTTTAAACTGTGTTTATTTTTGTTGTTTTGCTAGACATTTTTAATTGTCTTTGTTTTATGTTTAATTAAGTTGAATTTGTATTGAATTTGGATGTGATATACTCTTGTTATTCTAGTTTATTGAAGGTTTTAAACTTCATTTTATGGTATTTTAAATTCTGATAATTAGGTGTAAAAAAACCGAAAAAACTGATCGAACCAAACCGCTGTTGGTTCGGTTCGGATCGGTTTGGTTGTTCAAACAGCAGCCAACCGGATGGTTGGCCTCTTTGTAGAATCGATCAGGTCGGTTCGGTTGGTTTTTGGTCCAAAACCGAACCGAACCGAGCCAATTACACCCTTAGTTTACAATGCAGCCAGCGTGTTTTATTATGCAGAGGTGCGGGAGTAGCATGTTTTAAGCCCACATATAAATAACTTATCGCAATGAAAATATTTTTTTAAAGAATAAATAAATAATATAATCCTTATTGAGAATCGCAATCTTGATAGCTATGAGGTTGATATACATATGATGAAATTCCTATGAATCTAATGAATCTAATGCACCACCTAACTCCACTTCCTTTTCTTCCACCTAATGAATCTAATGCTCCTCATTCTCTTCAAATCAAAGTCATGCACAAACAAAGGAAACGAATAGAGAAAAGAACAAAACGAAGCTAAAGAGGAAGGAAGGAGCTATCCGCAGCAAAAAGATAGGCGCACCACCTCTCGTCACTCTGAATCTTCAAAGCATCATTGTTGGGTGAGAACATGCAACTTTCCTTTTTCCACTTCAAATTCAAAGAAAGAAATCTTGTTCTTCCCCTTATTCCACCTCTGCCATTCTAATTTCAATTCTTGCTAGAACAGTGGTAACCATAAGCAAGAACTCTTCTTTTGCTCAAGCTGAGGTCGACCGTTTGTCCTTGGAAGAGAGGCTGAAGCTTCAATTCCATTTGGCTAGGGTTTTGATTCAGAAAAGAAGCAGAAATATAATTTTTAACTTCAAAAGAGGTAAGGGTTAAGATTGTAGATTAGCTATGGGTGATTGTTAGATGTAATCTTGATTGATGATGATAAGCTAACATGATGTTGCTGAAAATTATGTTAATTGGTTGAATAATTGTTGTTGGATGTAATGCAGATTTTTAATGTTGTGAAAGTGTGATCGTGTTATGTTTATTGTGTAAATTCTTGATGTATATGGAACTGAGGCTCTTGGGTAGAGTTATGGCATAATTCATATAGATATGGTAATGGGTAATGAAGATTATTGATTGGTATGAGTTAGAAACTTAGAGGATCAAATTTGGTTATGGAAAAATTAGGAAATCTTGTTGCAGAAATTCTGAAACAGATTGGACAGCAACTTAAAATAAATTCTGGGAGCAATCTGGCCAATTTTTACAAGCGAAATTAATTTTTTAATAAACTTCAAGAGGTCAAGATTTTCCCATAAAAATTTCAAGGAATTTGGCCAAGTGGTTTGAAAGATGTGAATTTTTGAACTTTAGTGGTTGCTGTAGAATTTTCTGGGTTCGCAGTATCAACTTCCAGCCAAACCATGAATTGACGCTCAAGGTTGGGACACCTATAATGTTATTCGTAACATTGACTACTCAGCTAAGTTATGCAATGACACTCGCTTAGTCATAACCAAACTTGGTAAACACATAATAGAAGTAAGGAGCCTAACAGGAGCAAATAGTGGCCAAAAGACTTTCATCCCAAGAATGACTTTAACTCTATCTGATCATAGGATACCTTTCAAGTTTTAACGTAGACAATTTTTTATAATGGTATCATATACGATGGCCATTAATAAGTCAAGGCCAATCGTTGTCTAAAGTTGGGCTGATCCTAAAAAAATTAGTCTTTACACATGGTTAGTTATATGTTACAGTATTCAGAGTTATAAATAAAAAAGTGGTATATAAAAAAGGGTTAAAAATATTGATATGCCACGATAAGGATAACAACATAGAAACCAACAACGTGGTATATAAAAAAGTGTTTAGGGATGTTGGTTAGAAAACTAAACAAACACTAGGCCAAAAAATGTTGTATGGCAACTTATTCTAGCATGAATGATTATATGGACTACAAGTGTTTTTAATTAACTAAGCAGATCATCAACTATCGCGAAAAAATACATTTCTCTCACGTATGAATAATGTACGCAATAGTCTCGCTTGACAACACATGGGAAAAGAAAATGGAAAACAGATTTTTTGCCATTACTAAAAACCTAAATATTGTAAAAGTATATAAAAGTTAAAAAAAAACACCAGATGATAATTTAGGATATGCATTCTTTCGATTTCCTCATTAACACTAGCGGCAAAATATATGTTGATAACAGAGTGTATCACTCGAACTAATAGCATAATTAGTTTATACTTTAAAAAGTATACTTTGTTGAAAGAGACAAAATATTATAGTAGTAGTTAACATATCGATTTTTTTGTTGGATGCAAACCATGCTTTGGTAGAATATTAAAGTATTTGAAAATTTTTCCTGCCACTTCTCCCCTCAATAATGCTAATGAATTATATCGTTATATGTCTTCGTTGAATCAGCTCCTCATGTCAATAACACATGTAGTTTTAGAATTGTTTTCATCGAAGAAAATACGCAACATTACTAGCTAGAACTAATCAGAACAAAAAATAAAGATTGGCATATAAAGTGTATATGTTCCTTATAGAGATAATATATATTAGTCAAAATTATTAGTTATAAAATAATTTCACACCATATACAGTGTTTGCCACAAATCTTTCATTTTTATGTTTAAAATATCGAAGTAGATCCTATATCAGAGAATTGTAAATCTTTTATTTATAGACAAAGGTTTCAGTGGGTACAAGAGAAACAAAATAGCAAAACATTCGGTCTTGACAGCGAAAAAAATGGAAGGAAAGTTATTTTCTACAAAATAGCATTTTGATGTAGACTTATTGTATTTCTATACATATTATTATCATAATCCACTAAAGATAGAGCATGCGTGTTATTAACATAAACAGGTAAGCTAGCAGTCAAATAATTAGAAAAACTATATTCTTTTATGATAAAAAAGGAAGACGACACAACTTTATTGCACAACATTATTATCTTTTTCTATCAAAAACTCATTAAAAAAGCACAAATAAGAAATTTACTATTGATCACTATCTCTGTATATTTTATTTGCATTAAGAAATTATGTAAGAAAAATGATACCTACAATCATGTAAGAAATTATGACTTCAGTAGCAACTATATTCTAGAGCAAAAATGTTAAATTCATGATGCAAAAGTTTCTTCTATATTGAAGAGGATTGTTAGCTTATGTAGTAGTACTATACCGCATGATGTTTAGAACAGAAAATAGGAGTTAAATTAGGTATTATATTCACGTGAATTTTTAGCAGACATATCTCAGCCCTAACCTGACAGGAATCAAATGAATAAAGAAACCTGAACATAGCCGACCAAGGTATCATAAGTACTATAGCATAGCTTAATTATTCACTCACGCTGCCCATTGAATCCTATGGTAGCAAATGCTGACAATATAGGAGTGTTAGGATCAATAGCAGGATAAAGTACTAAACCGACAATAACAACGAAGACCATCATATACGATCCACAACATAGAAACAGGGAACCACCAATATCCAATGGAAAATCGCAATGAGGATTTTTTTACCTGTTGATCAAACTAACACAATAGTAAGTAGCTAGAAGAAGCTCCTCAATTATGTATGTATACAGCACATAAATGGCATTTTCAAACCTGAATAAACAATTTTCACTGTATAATCATTTATACTACCTTTTAGGTAGTGCTGGCTACTGCATCAAAACCTTTATAAAAAAAATTGTTGCAGAACCAGCAAGCATCCCAGCTACCCCGAACAAAAAGTACCTATTACAGAAAGAGCAACGAAGAAGTAATCAATAACTATAAGATACCAAAATGCAAGTCGAAGACCGAAATAAGGATTTAAAGTACCCTGTAGGAAGTTCATATCCAGCCCATCCAGATGTAAATCCAAGGTAACCACTGGCTAAAATTACAAACATCAAATGACATATATCCACTGATGTGACTATACTTTGTACCATTGCACTCTGCATATATCATGAATTTATGTTGTTCAACTCATTTAATTTTTTATTAAAAATAATAACATAGTTGAATCTATATATTTTCTTAACATATCCTAAGTAGCTAACTCATCATTAGCATGATTTAATGATTCGTCGCTTATTTTCTCATATTCTCAACTGTTTATATATATATATCATAGTATTGAGATTCCATCATAGGAGTAGTCTTATGGGTACTGGAGATAGAAATATATATAATCTTAGCCAACATTCAATGCTTCAAGGGTATAACCCAAGCACAATTTTATCCGATAGGTACACATGTATAATCTATACCGTAATTATATATATAGCTTGGTTAGTTGACTTAGTGCCCTTATCTCTCTTTTACCTATGTTAAGTACTTATGTTAAAGCTATATTTATTAGTAAGTATTTGAAGTAAAAATATAAAGACAATGCGTTTGGTTTGTATTTTTATTTTTTGTTTTTTTTTCAATGTTCTCAAGAAAAAAAGATAACAATAACATTTTATTTTCTGTTTTTATCATTTTTTCCATTTTTCTTTATAAATGTCTAAAAAAATATAAAAAATAAAAACAGAAAATAAACATGTAAACCAAATACATTCATATCATTAATTTTTTTCTTTCACAAAATTCTAAAAACTGAAAATATGAAAATAAAATTAAAAACACAAACTAAATGCACATATTTCTATTTATAGGAAAAAATTCTAATAGAAATATACCTCTTTAATACCAAAACAAAGGAGTGCATTGATAATACAATGTAGATGTTAGCAAAACCACACAAAAATATTTTTCTTCTAAATTAACTTGATCTGAATGAAAATATAATAAAATGTTTAGTTGTTACATTAATAAAAGGATGTATTACCTCTGAAATTCTTCGTTTTTTGGATTTTTGTTGATCCTTCTCATGAAGTATACTCTAGAATGATCAAACGTGATTAGAATAATTAATAGCATTGCACAGTCATACCCATCATTGATATAATTTTTAGCCTTTATACAAATTCATCCCATTAGATGTAGCTGTCAATAACACGTGTAGAGAATTACGTATTTTACACAGGGTGCAATAGCATGCACAATATTAATAGTGAGATTTACCTAGAAGTAAAACACATTGGGAGCACTGAGCACATTCATGCATAGTATAGATAGGATTTGAAGAAACATATCGCGTTATAAAAATGACAACATTCACTCCATGTTATAAGTATTGTTACGAAAAGACTAACTAGGCAAAGTACATAGATGAAAATGTACAAACAAAATATGATAAATTCTTATGTTAAAACAAATTTGCTAATTGATTGGTATGATGATGATATGATTCAAATATATTTATTTTCAATAAATAAACAATTTTCAAACCTAATAACAATTTATTACTGTTAAGGATGTTGTACAACCATAGTCATTACTGGTTCATTTTAAATTTGACCGATTTATTCTAATTCTTCATTTTATACTGTTCAAACATTGAACTGAATGGATATAGATCTCGTTCACCGATTTTAACAACTATGGAAGGAAATAAAAAAAATTTGGGATAACAAATAAAAAACAAAATTCTACATTCATTAATTCACAATACAAAAAAATAGAGGTGTGCATGGCCCGACCCGACCCGAAGATCCGGCCCGGTCCCGAGTACTTTAGGGCCTAATTTGGTGTGATTTCATCGGGTCTAGAGCCGGATAAGGGTCTCAAAAATAGACCCGGTCATTATTTCGGGCCGGATCCGGGCTATGACTCGGGTCACCCGAAGTCGGTCCGGTAGCTCGGTTATCATACACAATTAATATTTTGTGTTATTAGTGATGGATGATGGCTATTCTTATGTGGAATTTAAATATTGTAAACCTTAATATTTTGTGTTATTAGTTATTATACGACTATAAGTTAATGTTTTATGTTTAAAATGCATAAGATTTTAGATTAATGCATAATGTTGTGTTATTTGTATTTCTTTAAATATTTGGTGTTATTATACAATATTAGTATTGATTATGATTATGCTTTAATTTTAGAGAAGAGTCGGTTCTTGTTTTTCTAAGTGAATTTTACCATGTCAAATAATAGTTGGAGTCTTGGAAATTTGGATATTTTCACATGCTAGCTTATAAGAAGGTATCAAGGTAATGTAGTGTTAATGGTCCGGTTTTCACCCGGTTTTTACCCAGTATAATCGTGGCCCGAAAGTGTATAGATTTCATCGGGTCTAGGACCAGATTCGGGTATAATAAATAGGCCCGATATATATTTCGGACCGGATCTAGATCACATCAAACTTGGTTTTACCCAACCCATATACACCCCTACCAAAAAATACTTTTGTACATGACACGTTTCTTTCGACCTACTTCGTATATTCAAATGCAACAACTAATTTTAGTTTATTATTATTATTACAATCAAATACCCAAATAACCAAATAACAACAATAAAAAGCAAAAACCCGACGAGTTTAGTTCCCTTACATGGGCCAGGCCCATGAGCTTTATTATTGAAATTATTTTACTGGACCAAGAATCATGCCTTTTTTTCAAACGCACCTAAGATGTTCTCATAGCCATTTCTCACCAACCCGGTTTAGCTAAAGCAAAAGCAGCTGGAGCCTGGAAGACAATAACGTAATAAGCATACTAAAAATTAAAAAAACCATGGTTCTCATATTTATTTCCAACGTGGGCAACGCACTAGTGCTACTTGAATGTAACAAATAACTGTGGCTACTCTGGTACATAATGAAATTGTGTGGAACATACAGAAGAAGAATAACAATGTATGATGAATTGTGTAACCCACCACTTTTTTAAATAAAAAATAATTTCACTATCAAATATACTATACCAGATAATATTCAATTTAATTCCTAAATTTACAAGCGAATCTCAATTTAATCTCTGAAGTATCAATTTTCTCTGTTTAATCCTCAAACATTGCTAGTGTGACTCATATTAGTTTCTAAAATAATTTTCAACGTAGACGTTAATAGAACACTAGCATAGGCAATCGGATGTCACGCTGTATTCTGTAAAACGACATCGTTTTTATTTTGGCACTCAAATAGTCCAAAATAACATCATAAGTGATGTTTATTGAAACTTTTCCTCCCAAAATAAGTGATACAACATTATTTTTCAACTATTTGAACGTCAAAATCAAATGACATCGTTTTACAAATTCTAATATGACATCTGACTGCCTATATCCGCGTTCTATTAGTGTTTGTGTTCCGAAAATGATTTCAAGGACCAATGTGAGTTACGTTTACAAAGTTTAAAGACTAAATAAAAACAATTGAAATATTAAAGACTAAAAAAACTCGTATACAAATTCAGGGACTCGTATTAACTCAGTACTTTATGTATATATTTACTCTATATGTGAGTATTGCTCACAAAGAATATGTACCATGCTTTATTTTGTTTATTAATAATTCAAAAGCAAGTCTAAGTATTTATGTAGAAATAGTAGAATGAGGTGGAGATGGTTTTCACTTGTCATATCTTTACAACTAGAACTGAGGAAGTAGCCGTCATTATTTAGAGTGCATAAGGGTAAATTGTGATCTAATTTGATGATGGACTTTTAATTTTGTTTGAATTTCTTGATAGCTGAACCAAATCAAAACTTGGATAGAACAATTTCCCGCATAAATTGATCAGGTGCTGCACAAATAAAACAAAAACCAGCAATGAGATACACATCATAAACTATATAACACAGAATACTAACCTACCAAACCTAGTTGAGTTGTTGCAGGACATGCAGCATAGAATACTAAGAATCACATGTTGCAATTGAGAATTGTACCTTGAAGACCCGTGAAGAGATTGAATTGCCCTCTAGCCTGGCGTAGGAACATTTCTACCCCACTCACTGTTATTGCTCCAACTGCTTCTGCTGCTTTCAATAGTCTTGTTTTTCTTGGTGTATACACAGCATCAAACACCAACTCATAATCTTCCAAAGTTTCCTTTTAAAAACATATCAATTAATAAACCAAACTCAGCAAACAACACCACCTACCCTTTGATTTATAGTTTTAGTTGAGGAGTAAATAACCTTTGCCATATCTGACCATTTGTCCAAAGGAGAAAACGACTCTCTACAATTTAAAATTGTCCTCAACCATTCAAGTAATTTGTCTAAGCGGCCCTTGTAAAAAGTGACATGCTGATGTGTCGGGAGCCTTTAGACCACCAACAGAGACTGTTTAGACCAGTTACTTGAATGATTGAGGACCGGTTAGAGATTTACAAATGTGGAGGATCGCTTTGTCCTTCGGACAAATATTGAGGGACTGGAGAAGGCATTTAGTTAGTTCAGTGTAATTATATTTTCTAAACTAGACTCCCATTAAACATCATTTCATTATCTAAAAGAATTTAAAGTAAGAATGTAGAACCTCTGATACTGAAATTATGTCTGCAATATTAGGATGCATTCCTATTGGTGTTGCATTTGCAAGAATTGCTCCTTTCTCTGGCTGAAAATTGGCCAAGTCTTTGTAATGCAGAGCTTCACCAAATACAGCACTTGCAAGAGATTTTGCTCTGTCTGATTCAACAAAATGAGACTTAGGAAACAATATCCTTAAAGAAGTTCAAATAACAGTTCAATTTGTGAAAGGCATAATAACATGCTTTTAATACCAAAATCAATGTCGAAAATGACTACGCGAGCTCCTCTACTCTTAGCACCAAATCCCAGTGCTCTTCCAGCGCCACCGGCACCAACTAGCACGAACAATCTTCCAGCAAGAGGTGAACTTAAGCATGCTCCACCATCATTGCAACCATGCTCTAGAATTGGTTCATAGATATATATCAATATCATTATATCATATCAGATAAAATTACACCTATTATAATCTGATCAAAAAGCGCAAAATGCGCATACGTTTAATAGATTTCACTTTTAAGGATCATACAAAAACATTTGACAAGTTCAAAGCAGTTATAAACATAGCATTTGAGGAGTATAACCTATGAGAGCATCCTCAATAGCAGTGATTGCACCCTCACAATCTGTATTGTAGCCAACTAGCTTCCCATCAATTGATCTTCTTACAATAGTATTAACAGCTCCTATAGACTGGTGAAGCACGAACCGAGACGATTTTATCACTTAATATTTTCACGAAATCACAAAAATTTAAGCTGATAGGAAGAGGTATACGAATGATTATGTATCTAACAAATACGATCAGATCATTTCATAGAAGATGGACTTCATCACAAAAGGACATGCAAACCTGAGCAAGAGGATGGACTTCATCACAAAAGGTTAGAACTTTCTCCTTGTATGGAAAGCCAACACTGAAGAACAGAAGAAAGAAGCAGGTCAGAAATCACAAAATAAGAAAATGGGTGACACAAACATATAAATATGGCATACCTATAACCCGCGAAATCGGGGCTTGTGTAAGTGCTAAAGAATTCTTTAAGATCATCAACAAACATGGGGACATACATTCCATTAAAATTTGCATGTCTGAAAGTAGGATTATGCAGCAAAGGGCCTTTGCTGTGGCCAACTGGTTTTGAAATTAGGCCAAAAACTTTGGTATCCTCATTTACATGTTCCAATTTATATGCTTCCCGGAGAGTTTCCAAAGAAGGCATACCAGGGATTGGATTTCCATCCAAAGATCCATAGACAAAGAACCCTCCGAATTTCGGACACAGAACCTGGCTTATTAACCCTCTGTCTCCAACAGAATAAGCAATTAATGGTACCTACAAAATTGTTACCACAAAGAAGAAACAATTACTATGAAAATTCTTACATCCATGTGAATTAAACCAATATGAAAATCACATGCCTGAGAATAGGGAAGTATACTAAATATTCTTTCAATTTCTGTAATGTCTTGTGCATTTGTGACAAGCTTGATGATATCTGCTCCAGTTGCTTTCATAAGTGTAACAAGCTTAAGGAGTTCTGATTTTGGAGGGGTCACTCCATCCACATAGGACGAAACAATTATTTTTCCATGATTGCTATGCTTTTTCTTATATTCCATCATGGTCTTAAGACAAGAAGAAGCTGCCTGAGAAAACATTTAAGACATAAATGAAGATACATGGTGGTACTAACATGTTTTTCTCCAAGAAACCAAACACACCTTAAGCTCAATGTCTATGAAATCAGCTCCCAATTCCATAGCAAGTTGTAATGCTTCCAACCGAATATTCTCATCTCCTTCGTATAAACCACCCTCCCATTTTGGCCTTCAATAACATATCAAGCACAGTATTAACCATCATGGAGTAACAAATGTATACAACAGAAAATTTTGAATTTGTATCTTATCAATGTTTTCAAAAAATAACATATATATTAAATTTTTACGTCATTTAATTTTCATGTACTATGATATAAAACAGTTTTATACAGATAAATAAGTAATGTCATGTTAGTAAGAATAACTCATTTTTAAATTCATTACTTAAAAAATAGGAATGACACCATATAAATCTGATTGAATGACACCATAAAACCTTTTACAATACATAAAAAATTAAACTCATTTTACTCATTTAAATATTAGAAAAATAATTAAAAAATAAATTAGGTCTCGCAATTATTACTCTAGAATATAAGGAACAACTATTTCTGTGCATATAGGAGGCACTATTTCATAATTGTGTAAAAGACAGAAAATAAAGAGACGATGAGAATTTGTATTTCTCTCTTTTCTTTTAATAGAAAAAGTCTAGGAGCCAATACTTTTATTAAAATCTAGCCAATACTTAATCAGCAAAAGAAAAATGAGTAATTCTACATCATTGGATGAAATCTCACACTATTAAAAACATCAATAATGACTAATTAATGGCTACAAATCACAAAACTTGCTGGTCCCTAACACTCCTCTTTTTTATGGATTTGCATCCTCTAAATTTTGAATTTTACTCTAAAGAATAAAGTGTGATCTCTCATCCTTAAATAGTTTCTCTCTCATATTTTCTCTTGGTCTCACACTCCCACCTATAAAAAAAATGATGAGAGAACATTCAAAATTTAGAGGATACAAATCCCTTTTTTATATATGTCTATATGACTATATTACGTGAATACTAAGATCAGCTACTAAAGTTAGTCACAAATATAAAATACAAATATAAATACACATTGAAAATAAATTAAACCATACATATATTTATGCACAAATGCATTAGAAGCTGATTTTAGTGTAAGAATAGCATTTTTGATATCCATAACTCTATCTTGATACAATCTATGAAAATGAGATGTAATTACCTATAAGAAAAGAGGATAGGGAGAAGCTTATTGGTGAGGATGGTTTGAAGGTCATTGTGAGGGTGGAAGTTGGTGATATGGTCAAGGCTAACCTCAACAACATCAGCACCTTGTGCCTTTGCTTCATGCATTTCCTTCAAAATTTGCTCAACACATTGGCTTCTGATTGGGGCACAAATCATAAGTGCCTCTGCTGAAACTTCGTTGCTACCCATTTTCTGAAGGAACTGCACAAACACCCCTTCAACAAAAAATAAAGAATGAAGAGAACTGAAGTCAAATGTTGCATAAAAGTGTGTATATATATAGAATCAGAGGGAGGGAGGTGAAGTTGTAGTTGGTACAAGTCCTTTTCTACCATCCAATCAAATTGAAATGGAAAGAGTTATGTTGATCCAATATCATTTTTTTATTATTTATGCCACATAGGACATTTGGTGACTCTAACGATGGCAAGTATGTGTAGTTGTGTACTAATCATCATAAAATTCAGTTTTATTAACAAATTTTGTAATTATTTCTTAAAAAATCTGAGGATCAAACTTTTGTTTTTATTCAAATTAAACAAATCTAAGGTTGTTATTCTAGCATAGGAATGTTAGATAAACAATGATCATATTGAACAATATAAATAACCATCAATCAAATAAAAATACATTATACCTCTAAATTAACTATTTATATTTTAATATTAAAATAACTATCTATACACCTGATAAAATGAACATTCGAAATATCTATTATTCACATTATTTAATATTTTCATTGTCTATCTATACTTTTTCATTCTAATATTATCATCAACAATAAACGTTATCACTTTTTATAGTTCATGATGAATTTGTGAACGACATCCGCTACATCTGATGTTTTCTGTTAAAAAATTTTCACTTTTTTTTTTCAGTCACATATTTTTAAACTACAGATAAAAAAGTTAATAAGATAAAAACGAACTTGACTATTCAAGATTAATTAATTTTTTAAAAATTATTTTTACTTTAAATTTTAAATATTAAAAAACCCTAGTTATTTTATCATGACAAATTAATTAATATTAATTAATTAAAAGTTAATTATACAAAATTTAAATAAAAACTAATTGTCACAGTCGTGAAGTTCCATCCAAGAGGTGAAGAGGGTAAACAACCACAAGCAAAGGATGAGGATGACAAAATGGAATTTGGACATCATTACCTGAGGGAGGTTCAATTCAAGCAACTTGGATAAGATGACAAAGAAATATTTGCATGATATATAACGCTAAGCAGGTTGGAGCACAGAGGATGCAAGAGTAAAGGCATGCACCCAAAAATGTAATTGTAAATGAAACAGCACATTGTTCTTATTATGAATATATTTTTAGTAAGGTGATAACTATAATACTTAAATTTTGATACTTAATTTATTAAAAATAATTAAAATAAAAATAAATAATTTTAAAATATTAAAAACTTACCTTAAAAGAAAAATTAGAGAAATTGGACGTAGGAAATGAAAATATTGAGAATTTTACTGTTGAAGTAGTAGGTCAGCAAAGTGAACAAAAATAAGGAGGGGGTAGGTGAGAGTTACTGATTAGATGGTGTAGTCAGCATGAGTTGGATCCTTGTACTCAATCTCTGTATTGACCAGAAAAGGACAAGTGGTTAAGACTTAAGACACAGATCTCTCTTATCCATTTAGGGTTTTTTTCTCTAAAAAAATTGTTAGCCGCAGCATCTTCTGCTCTATTTAAGGCATAGTTGTCACTTGTCGGAATAGAATCGGTAATCGAACTAGTCAAGTGACTGGGTCACTGAATCACTAAGTTAATTGATGAGTTATTGGTTGAATTGTTTGATTCGGTCTTATATAAATAAAAAATAAAAAATAGTCAAAAGTTTAAAATTAAAATTTAAAATACATATTTTTACTAATATTTTAAAAACATAAAGTTATTTTAAAACAATATGGAACATAAATAATAAATACTTTGTTATTTTTACTCTATCACAAATATTTTTATTTAAAAATGAGTGAGTTTATAATTAAAATTAAAATAAATTAAATAAAAGTAAACTATTTGATAAAAGATATCTATATGTATTATAATTTGCATTAACTTTAATAGAAAACATGCTAGCTTGGTGGTTGTGGAGTTTTTTAGTTCCCTTGAGGGTAGGGATTCGAACCCACCTCAAACATTTTAAAAAATTTTCACTCCCAAACGATTCGATCGGACCGGTTTCATCGAGTTTGACTGATTTGCACTAGTTCTTTCCGGATTTGACCGGTCCACACCGGTTCAACTCCTTGTACGATCCAAATATCAAACCGAATTGGTATAAGGTTTGGTTCACCAGTTTTCGGTTGAACCGACCGGTCCGGTCCGGTTCTGCTAATGATTTAAGGCATAATTTCACTATAAAATATTCAATTCAAATCGTATTCTGCCATATTGGGCAAAAAATTTCTGATATATATAGAGAGAGATAAAAGGTAAAATATTCACAAATTTTTTTTCTATCTTTGTACCTCTTAAACAAGCAATTTTATCATTGAATTAATTTTTTTAAAATAAAAGAATTAATAAAGTGATAAAATAAAAAATAGTTATTTTTAAATTAAAATAATCAGACTCAGATATGATAAAAATTATAAATTTAATAATAATTAATTATCCACTTTATTATTTTACTAATTTTTTAAAGAATTTAAATTCTTTATTGTCAGATTTCTTTACAAGTGCTACTCCAGCAAACAGAAATATTTGGTAATTAAAATAAATGAGTAAAAAATAGTTAAAACTTATTTTATTTAGTCTTAATTAATTGTCATGACAATTTATAAATATTAAATAAGATAAATTCTGATTGTTTTTTGTTTTCCTAGTATTACTGCCTACAAATTACGACTAATTGAAAATTTTCATCCCTTAAAAAATAAACCACAAAAACTTTTATAACACTTAAAAAGGTGTAACTAAAATTAAAATACATTTTTTAATTATTTTACATCACTTTTTAATTTAACCACACTTTTTTTATTTTTTCAAATTAAAGAGTATTATTAAATAATAAAATGTGTAATCTTAATTTTAACTACATTTTTTAAATATTGCAAAAAATTCATAACCGCGTAAAATGAACCATTATTTATCCGGTTGTGAATGGTGATAAATGATAATCTCCGAATCCAAAACATATGTTCATTTTAATATCTTAATTTGTTCAAAATAATTATTTATTTAAAAGAATTAGATAACATTAATTTTTTTCACTAATAATCATGTTAAATAAAAGAAAAAGAAGTATAGGATAAAAAGAGTTAATAAAAACAATTTCGTACAATTAGTCTAAACAGAAACTCTTGAGGGCCAATATTTTTTAATATTTTTATTAACATTTAATTAATACAATTATCAAATTATTTTCAACAAATAAATTTTATTAATTCATGTATACAAATTTTGATCAATATAAATATAAACTATATTAATTTATATGTGTACAATAATAAATATAAATACAAACTATGTACTTCTTGTGTGTAAACTCCTGTAATTATAAATACAAACTATTATTAATCAAGTGTTGTTTATAAAATGATAATATTTGTTGATTACGTAATATTTTTATAATGTAAAATTAAACCGACATTTTGGCAGGTAAATAATTCATTTAATAAACTAATCATTCAGATCATCAAGCTAACTATATGATGCAAAATTTGGGATCTTACATACGCTACATGTATAATTGGACAAACGAATGGTAGGGAGAAAAAAAAAAAGAATAGATGACGAGTTAACCCATGCCCAATTCTTAGGGATGGGGGTGGGCATGAGTTGAAGAATGTTTATTGTTTGTTTTTCGTTTCAACCCGACCCGTAATTTTTTTTTTTAAGGGTCAGAACCTCAAAAAAGATTGTATGGAATATTGGAAGTTCCTTGTAAGCAATGGATTAGTTTAAGATCGTCATTAAAGAAATCACCCTCTACCAAATGGTGATCGGTACAATAAAATTATACTATCGTAATCTCCATACAGTTTGCATCCGAACCAACAAGTTCCTCAGGAGCCCTTTCTATACAACAAATTCAATAACATTTGATAGTGTAAAGATGGCATAGTAACAATTCCCAGTCAGCAAATTATGCAAAAGAACTTGCAGACATCGTAACATTGTTCTCACTTCCATCATTGACATAACTGTGAACTCATCACGCTTTTACACGTACCACAAATGAGCCTGCACGATTATGTACAAAAGGAGATTGGTTATAAACAAGGAAAATGTTTCAGACACAAACATTGCATATTACTTTGCCATTTCACATTGTGTACAAAGACAATAGTTTGTCATAACAAAATATAGCAAACCATTCGTCACTATTAATGAAATTAACAGCATCAAGTATTCCAGATATAAAATTATAAACAAATTAAGCCAATAATGTCAATATCTCTATCAAGTTAAATTATTAATATCTTGAGTCTTGACCCTACAACAGTTATCTCATTCTCAGGGTATAATACTATAATGGATAGTAAGAACAATAACCAACTCTATTAACAGGTATAAACAAAAAGGGAAAATTCAAATTAAACCTCAATTTTGATTTCGGTATTCAATATGTGTGAAAATTTTCTACTAACAAGGGTACAAAATAAAACTTCCTAACTTGGAACAATCAATTATTGCAAGGGTTGCTGGATTTATTCCACATGGGAAAGATTCGGAAGTCATGAAATTTGAAAGCTAAGTCATACAATCATCATCAAGCAGGACATTAAGAAACTATAACATTTTTGAAAATTCCAGAATTGTTTTTGCCTACAGCTGGATGGTATCCCTTGGTGCAAAGGCAAATACAGCAGCCTGTCTGTGATGGCATAAGGCTGGTCGCATGGTACACAATCAACATGTAAAAATGATACTTATAGTCTATAGACTGGACCCTTTTCAAACCTTTTTCAAACAGTTCCGATAATTTCACACAATAACTCTCACACCCAAGAAGAGATAATCATCACTCAACTTATACAAGGTTATATTATAATCTGTACTCAGAAGAAAACATTCATAGTGAATGCAAACTATTCCTTACAATCTCTTCACTAACAAATGCAAACTAAAGAGAAGTACTCACATGCTGGAAGATTTGATATATCTGCAGTAACTGCACAAGTAATTCCCAAATTTGAAAGAGCTCCTCTAATGATGCCACATGGGTAATAAAGATGCATGCTTATTGTGCTTGCAGCCTTGTTTTCAGCTGTAGTGAAAGAATCGTCCTCGGCTGAATTAACTTTATCAGTTGATGGATCAATTGATATCCGCTCAAGCCAGGGGAACTTATTATCTTGCAATACAAAGGTACCCTGCAGCAAGTAGCAAACGAATACCATGACCATCCATTCCAATCTAAAACCATATAACAAACATACCACCAAATAAATACAGCTCTAATCTGAACTCACTCTATGGTTTGTTTTCAAGTTGTCTATTTGCTTCTTAAAGAGCTCAGTCCAAAAATCCTTGCAGATGAACTTTATGGCTTCCAGATGATCACTGAATCGCGGTCGCTCCATGGTGTACCTGACCAGTCACCAGAGTATGTTTAAACACACCAACACTTTCCTCCAATTCATTAAAATTTCATGATCAAACCATTATAAATAGTCATTAAGTAAAACTATATAGAGAAGCAGAATCATGAATCATAGTTAAAAAGCTTAATTTATTGTGGTGCATCTTAATTTGCAAGTTAACTTTCTAGATCGGTCCAACTAGTGTTAATGAATTTGGCAACAGATCTACATCCAGAAGCTGAAACGACGCAATGGTGAAAATTAGGGTTTACCTTTCGGAGAGTTGATGACCGACCTGGTATCCAATGGCCTCGATTCTGCGGGCGGCGAGCTCAGGCTTGTTCGCGTAGAATCGGTTGCAATAGCTCGCAACCATCTCCGTCAACAAGCTATCAACGCAACTCTCTGCAACTTCCCTCACCATTTTCTCTCTCTCTCTCTCTCTCTCTCTCTCTCTCTCTCTCGCAGAAGATGGAAGAAGCAGAATCACTGTTCACTAGCTCCGATCCACGACATCACTGGAGCAGGAATCAACGCTTTCTCTTTTCGGTTTTGGTCAGAGAAGAATCAACTCTTTCATGACTTTGAGTTTAAAATGGGCCTAGGCCCATATCAATTGGGCTTGAGTTTATTGAAGTTATCCCAAATAAAGTTGGTTCTCAAAAAAAAAAAAAAGTAGTTAGCTCCGAGTCGGACGAGAGGACTCTTTCGTACACTCAGGAATGACGGGTCCAATTTCACGCACCTACTTATTCTCAGCGTTCTTCTCTCGTTCACACTCTTCGCATTCTCCGCCACCTTCTCTCCTCTCTCTATTCATTTTCTTTTTCTTCTGCGCTCTTTCGCTTCAACGCACGCAGTATCGCGATGGCGGCAAATGCACTTACCGGAAACTCCATCTCTATGCGCCCTCTCCTCTCTCAGCTGAATCAAATACCGGTATCGTTTTCATATTCATTTTCATTTCCAATCGATCTCTCCTCTTTAATCAGTCGTAACTACTACCACAAACTTAACTTTATTCCTTGTGTAGTGAGAATCTGTTACTGATTTCGCTGCCGTTTTCTTTCTCTAGTGCTTATTCTTATGGCTGTGATTCAGTTCTGTGCTGTTTTCCTTTGATTTAGTTTTTTACTAATTGATTTGTCGAAAATTTCTGAGATTTATAATATCATTTATCTATTATCTTTTGGTAGTTCGTAGTTGTGCAATTTAGTAGCATGCTTGTAGAACGTGACGTGATTGAGGTTTATACTAGTAGTGTTGCTACTTGTGAAACCCTGCGTTAGCGTCGGCCTCTCTAACGCGGGACCACATAGGCTTTGATTGAACTCCCTGAGCTTCTTAGGATTGAGAAATGGAAATGTACGAAATGAATATAGAGTTGATGTAAAGCTGAAAATTTTGGCATGCACTAAGATCGCTCAGTAATAGCTTATAATTTCCCCACTAAATTAAACTGAAGCAGTTTTCTTAGGAATGTATTTATTTTAGTTTATTTTGGTGTCATTTCTTTTAAAATTGACTATCTGAATAAATTTGTTGAACAGGCATGTAGTTTAATTTCCAGCTCAAGTTCGGTTTTAACTTCCAGCTTTGGGCGGAGGAATGTTTCTTTTAGCTTGCGGCCACGCTCAATTCGCCTCACAGTTTCCTGTGCGGTATGTAGCTAGTGAAGTGTTTCAGCGTTTATTTTTCAGAGATTAACCATCATTTGCATGAACATCAAATCACCATATGTTAGACTGCTTGAAGCTTTAAAAAGGACTTTGTCACTGGGTTGCACCTTTAACAAGTTATATTATCTGTTTGGAGCTAATTAAATTGATAGAAGTTGTGATTGGAAAAATAAAATGATACACGGTTTATAACCTGTGATCACAAATATCAAGTATGCTTTTCTATTAAACTAGGGATAGTTTTTTCATTGAATTAAATACTGAGCACATAAGATATGGTTTGGACTGAAGAAACGTGAGTAAACTAGCCAATAGCCGTAACCGTTTTCTTAGAATATGTGAACTAAATAATATAATGGGTTCTGGGAACATGTTATCTGAAGTCTCCACTTTGTTTATCAGATGAAGATTTAGTCTGACACTATGTCACTTGCCTATGATAGTTCGTTATCCAAGAATTTTTGTTTTCCTTTTATTTATTTTTTCATTGAGTATACTGCTATTGAACGCCATAACCAGGCTAAACAAGAGACAGTAGACAAGGTGTGCGCAATAGTAAAGAAGCAGCTTGCTCTACCTGATAGTTCTCCAGTTACTGGGGAGTCAAAATTTTCAGCTCTAGGAGCTGATTCTCTTGACACGGTAATCAAGTAATCCTTAACATGCTATTGTTGAATGCTCATTTCTTACATTACATTCACCACTTTGCTCATAAATTAAGAACCATGGGTCTTGAAACTTGACTTAATTGATGATATCATGCCTTTTAGGTTGAGATTGTGATGGGTCTTGAGGAGGAATTTGGTATTAGCGTTGAAGAGGATAGTGCACAGAGCATCACTACTGTTCAGGAAGCTGCAGACCTTATTGAAGAGATCATTCAGAAAAAGTGATAAACCATGTATACCGGAAGATCTTGGTACACATTGACTCATTATCAGAATTGTTCAATATCTATGGTGTGGGATAATTTTGTGTGTCGTGTTGTAGCTGTGTGAAGCTGCGAAAACAAATTTGTCAACCCTATTGTTTGTCGAAATGATATGGAACCTTTATATTTCATCAAGTGGGTTATAATTAGTGCTATTTCATGTTTTCTTCATTGGAGCAACGGTTGTAATCTCATATATTGATGTGTTGTAATAGCAATTTCAATTGGCCGTTGCTGCAATTCATGTTTTTTCCGTCTGCTTCCAAGAATAACAATGATGATATGGCCTGGCTTGAGAAAATTAAACATGTTCATTTTCGGTTAGATTTGGCCAGCTTATGAAACCATAATTTGAAGGAGATTCAGACTCATTAAAAGTCGGTTCCGAACTAAAAATGCGCGCTTAAATACCAAGAATAGATTATATAGTTTATTCAAGTCATTGATTGCTTGTAAGCCGTTTGTATTAAATACCAAATCAATAGATTATATAGTTTATTCAAGTCATTGAATAGTTTATTCCATGAAGCAAAATAAGTCATCGTGTGCCAGTAAAAGAAAAAAAGACGCATCAAGCTTTCCAGTTCCTCATGCATTTCTTAACCAAGGATAATGAACTATCGTGCATTTCCAAAATCACTGAAGCTTGTCATATATCTTGCCTTAAAGTTAAAACTATTCAATGTCCACTGCATGTTTGACGCAACAATTATATAAACAAAGCTTATGTAGAATAAAAACGGATCATATGTAATAGAAACGCATAAACTAATTTTTAAATTTCCTACTCAAAAGTCATCTAAATGTATAAATATGATTGAATGATGGTGTAAAATTTCTTATACTATCAATACACTAAAAATTTATATAAGGGCAACTGGCATGTATAAAATAACTGAATGAGAAATTTATGCAAATACAACATTCTAAAATACATTATATTTGAGTCCTAACTCTATTCTATAGAAGTTGCTATAAGCTACCATGGTTTTGGTTTTTGAATTTATACGTAAACCCGTGAAACCTTGTCGGGAATTATGAGCAGCAATAAAAACCCATAAACCGTTTGATTCGGGTGAGTTTTGTAAAAATAGATTAAGTGAAAAAAGATTAAGATGAGAGATTAAGGGTAAATAAATTTATGAGAAAAATACTTTTATTAATGGCAAATATGTAACACAAAAACTAAAGATAAGAAATAGAGGTAAAGAACAAGTGTTAAGACCTTCACTAATGTCACAAAAGGATGAATGAGTTCTTTTAGAGTGGACAATCGTTAATTAATCTTGTTGTTGGAACACCCAAATGCTAATTTTTTGAATTTTTGTTTGAAGTTAATGAACAAAATGAAAAACAATGAAAAAGAATTAGAGAAGAGAAATTGATAGAAGCTCTCTGGTTTTTCAAAAATAAAAAGTCTTTTTAGAAAAATGAGTTGAGCTCTTTTTATAGTGCTAAAGCCATCTTGAGTGAGGAGTACATTGTCCAATAATTATAATGTAATATTTAGCATATCCTTTTTATCCCAAAACTTATTACTAAATAGGGTAGTTGGCAGAAAATATTTTTAGACTTTCTTATCATTTCAAGTCTTTTTATCTAAAACAGTGTTTATGACACGTGACATTAGTAAAAGAACAACTAGTTTGGCTTCTTTTTAACTAGATAACACTCTCTACACTTCAAATTTAACCAATCCACTTCCACTAATTTAATTTCCATTAAAAAAAATTTTAACTCTTCATGATGTTCTTTTAGGTTTTATCCCAAACACCTCTAAGAAGAACTTGGTTCTTTTTTGTCATGTTTTTGGGTCATTTTAAAATTATTTTTATACAAAAAAATTCATATTTTTTATGCACAATCATAAATGTCCATTAAGTCTGAGGGTATAAAATGTTCTTTCAGATTGCATATTTTGTATCACCATACTTGTTAGGGTGTCTTGATCTTTCAGCACCATACTTGTTAGGGTGTCTTAAGATATCAGATGTTCTTTGTCTTTGCATCTGAATATAATTTTTTTTGTTCTCATGTAACCCATCTCAACTTCATGTATATTGAATTGTTATTTTTGAAATCAACTATACAAAAAATGTCATATCTTCATTTATACATGTTTCCAATGACAATACAAATAAACAAAAAATGAATTAGATATTATGAGCAATACTCATTTGTAACAAGAAAATAAAATTTTAAACATATTAAAAAAAATATTTGTCTAACATAATCTTAAAAAATTTGATGTTTTTTTTTTTTTTCAATTAGAGCAATTTACTAATGGAATGTTCAACATTTGTATTTTCTTAAAACTGTAAACTTAGAATATCATACATTACATTCATATACTTCACCAAATAGAATATGAGATTGCAAGGGTATGGACTCAATGGTTTTATCACGTAAAGAATATCATAAATAATTTTCATACCTCTTGATTCGTCCGAACACTGGGGAGGCCGAGCTTAAGCGCTTCCGAGTAAATCGTCAACCAAGAGGAAGAGCTTTACGTCGGCCAAGATCAAACACCGCGGCAGGAATACCTGCAAAAGATACTCCGACGCTCAAGTTAGTGATAATCTCGAGAGAAAGAGAGTAATTAAGTGAGAGTGAATAAGTGAATATGAAAACTGGTAATGGAACCTGATCCTTAGCCGAGAGTATTAGTTCGGCTTTATAGGGATTGTTTTACCGTTTTCTGTGGATAAGTCCTGGTTTGTAGGTTGGTTATGATATTCTGTTTAGGTGAGTAGGTTTTGTTGAGCACGTGTCTTATTATTCGAATGGGTGAGGCCGAGCTTATCTTCTCACGTTCCGAACTTGGTTGATGTGACGCCAGCCTCAGATATTCGCGTGCCGAGTATTCCGGGCGACCGAGGATGTGGGTGACGTATCATAGCCCCAAGCTTGCCTTGGTTTGGACAGGACTAAGGCGAGCTTGTACACCTTAGATGGCGAAATCCTCGGTCGCTTTATTTGTTGTGTGTGTTCCTTACAGCCCCCGAGCTCGTCTTAGTTTTGGCGCGTTTGTGTTTTGAAACTGTTTGTAGAATTTAATGCCTGCGTTGTTCTTCGTGCATTAATGAATGATTAATTTGATTGTGTTGCGAGTTTCAAGGAGCCCCTGACCGTTTGATTTGCTGAGTTTTGATCATGGGTTTTCTGAGGGTGTGGATCAAAGGAAAACGTTTCATATGTAACTGCGTTTTCACTATGTAATAAACATGCTTGCTTTCCCTAGTTTTTTGTATTAGGTGTTTCTGCGTTTTTGGAGAAATGAGCAAGAAAGGTGAGTGCTGATTCGTGTTCTTCGTTGCTTCCTTTTTCTTAATTTTGATTCTCTGTTCCTTGTTTTATCGAAGGTAAAATGCCTGATGAGGGTGAAGAGGATTTGTATGGCTGGGTTGACTCTAGGGTTAAGGAATATGTGTCTTAGTTTAGTGATAAGGAGTCTGTTGACATGCTGGGTTCGAATGTTTGGGTCAGGAGCGGTAGTGATATAAGGATAGAAATACTTCCTTGTGATGTTGGTGACCGGGTTTTCCATTGCCGTGATGACTGGGCTTACTTCTATATGTATAGCTGCCTTTTTACTGAGTTGGGGGTTAGGGTTCCTTTTACTGATTTTGAGTGTGGTGTGCTTTACTGGTTGAACTGTGCTCCTAGTCAACTTCACCCAAATTTCTGAGGGTTTGTAAGGGCCTTTGAGGTGTTAATGGAATTTCTTGAGCAGCCGCCCTCTCTTAGGTTGTTCTTCTCTTTGTTTCAGGCTAAAGGGGTTAACCGAGGTCTTTGGGTTAATCTTAGTAGTTACCCTCGTCGTGCTATTTTTGGTCTTTACAAGTCTTCTTTTAAGGATTTTAAAACCATGTATGTTAAGGTGAGGAGTGTGCCCGAGGAGTTTCCTTTCTATCTGAATGAGTTTCTTGTTGAGAAGTTCCCTCTATCTTCGTGTTCCGAACCTATGCAAGCTTTAGACGTGGATGATAGGTCGGTTGATGATCAACTTATGATGGAGTTTCTGTTTGAGAAGTTGGGTCCAAAGGGATTATTATCTGTGTCCGAGTTGTTAAAATGGGATTCTGATAGACTGGCAGTTCTGAGATATCTAGGTAAATTAGTTGTTTTTGATTTGTTGTTGTTTTGTCCTTGTTTGTTCTTATTCTGTTGGCCTTCCGTGCAGGTGACAAGGCGCCTACAATTACTACTGCTGGATTGAAGTCATTCTTCAGTCAGCGAAAGAAGGCTGAAAAGGAGAGCTCGGCTACCAATGCTGACAAAGGTCTTGTGATTCAGCCCGAACCTGCCCTTAAGGTTAAACGAAAAAGGGGTATTGCAAAGGAGAAAATTGCTGAAGCTTTTCTGGAGAAAGGAGAGTCTTCTATGGAGCTTCAAAGGGTGGAGTCAGCTTATGAATCTCAAAAAAGGCTGCATGGTTATTCGGAGGATGTGCATAGTCGGTCTTTATGGGGAAAACTATACCCTTTTTCTGTCATGGCTGATGAGCTTTGTTGCTTCCCAGATGATATGAAGATGATTGAGGATGTCGGACGTGTAGGAGTGAGCCGTTTTCTGCAGGTAAAGGTTGTACTTTGTCTAGTATACATGTGTTATTATATTGTGTTGATGTTCTTGTTTTTGTTTTAGGTAATTGGTGCACGTATTGTAGCTGTTGGTCGTGCTCAAGAGCTAGTTTTTGAAAAAGAAAATAAGTCTGCTCTAGACGTTGCCGAGCTGTCCTTAGCTGTGGAGAAAAAGGAGAAGATTATTATGGAGTTGTCCTCCTCGTTGAGGTTGAAAGAGTCCGAGCTTGCTGAGGAGAAACGTCTTCAACTCTCTTCTGCAGAGGAGGTGAAGACTGTTAAGGCTGAAAATGATCGCTTGGGGTCAAGGGTGAAGGAGTTGCAGACTGAGGTCTATGAGGCATATGCGCAGGGCTTTGAGCGTGCTGTTTCTCAAGTGTGGGTGTTGTTTCCTGGGTCAGATGCGGATATGCTTGATGCGACTAAAGTAGTTGTGAATGGGCAGCTTGTGGATGATGAGGCTACTGCTTCAGATGATAGCGGGGAGTCTAGCATTGGTGATAAGGCTGATTAGGCCTTTAGTTTGTGCTTTGTTTTGTAAGCTCTGTGTTCGGTGTAGTATGTTTTAGACTTGTGAATGTTTTAGCTTTGAACAATTTTAAGTTTTACCCTTGGTAATGATATTTTGGCTTCCGAGCATGTAGCTCGGCTTTGTCGATGACTGCTTTAGCAAAGTCATGAGAATGATGTGTTGTATTTGCATTACAATTGCGTGTGTGTGTTGGTGGCAGTCGCAATTGTTTCTCGTTTTCTCGGATTGTTGATAAAGAGAGCAGTAGCTCTAATATAAGGGTTATGGTAGAGTGGTTCCTTAGGATTCGCTTGGATAACTTGATGTTTGTTGTATTTTTTCCGAGTATTATGCTCGGTATGCGCATTTTGAATTCTGAGTATGAAGCTCGGATTATGTTGTACGTTTACTAACGATTAAGATACAAAACATTTTGATTTGTAATGTGAAGTACACCGGTGTGGTAATTTGTGGTGTCCGGCCTCGTTAAAATCCTCTCCGAATAAAATCCATGTCTTTTGAGAAAAAAATCTTCAGAGAGGAAAAAAAATATCATCATTCGCGAATTTACAAATTATATCATGATTGATATCCCCTTAGGGAGGAGACATTTTGATTATATCATTCGCGAATATTTGTTCCATGATTGATATCCCTTTAACTTGCAATGTTCTTTGGCTTTTTGAATATTGCTTTCAAAAGAGTGAGGTATTTAAATGCTCCAATGTTATTTTCTTTTAATTCATTATAGTTGTTGATACATAGTTGAAGATTTTTGAGAATGTGCCTTTATGAATTGAGCAAAGATTGACGTTGAGTGTTTTGCATTTTCTCTTTTTTATTTTGAGTTGGTGTCTTTTGATATGATGTTCTTTATGGAGGTGTTTTTGGAACAAATATTCTTATAATAGTACAGAATTTAAAAATTGAAATTGTTATTTACTTCAGAAAAAGTATTAAAATCATATTGGGGAAAGTAAAGAATGATAACTTTCTTGATTTCTTTCATCGGCGACATCTTCTATTTTGAGATTTTTGGAGTTAATTGGAAACTCTTTCATCAGGAGGTTGCTTGATAATATATTACATCTTTAACTTTTCAAAACCTCTATCAATAGGCATAGTGAAAAAGTGGAGGAGCTCCTTGCCCAACTTTATTGGTTGATTTATAACATGATTTTGCGCGTTGACAAACATATTTAAAAACACTTGAAGGGACAAATGTGATATACAATATGCATTCATGTGCAAGTGTTTGTATGATTTATAGGTACCTCGACTTTACTTAATTAAACCATAACCATGATCAAAAGACTTTACCCATACATAATATTTTTTTATGGCATCTAACATTATTAATATAAAAAGTTCTATGGTAGCATGAAAAGTAATAGTTAAGAGTGACTAAAAGTTGACTAATCTATAGGAAGAGGATACTTGTGCAAAAAGTTTCTAACCACTGAACTAAGGATACTTGTGTTATTTATGAGATATTTGTGTCATTATAATGTTTTTTTTTGTCAACCCGCAGGTAGGGTCGGATATCCGCGGGTTGAGCGCGGGTAGGGTTAGGATTGGGTATTTCTCAACCCGCAGGTAGGGTAGGGTTGAGTATTAGTTAAAAACTCAACTCACGGGTAGGGTTAGGGTTGGGTTCAAACCCTACCCTACCCTATCCATTGCCACCCCTACATTTGATGATTCAATGAGTTGAATACGAATTTAGGATGTTCCAACTCTCTACAGTACTCCATATGCTCTAGTGCTGTCAAGTGTCAGGATTGTGATATGTGAAAAATTTTCTAAAATACTTTAGAAAAGATTCAAACCCAGTACATATATATCAAATAAAAAAGATAAACAAAAAATTATTAATCATAATTTATTTTTTTATGATTATATGATATCTATTAATATTATTTTTTCAATAAATACTTATAATATATAATAATAGGTAAAGACTCACGTACATTTGTTTTCGTCAAAAATTACTAGTTAAAAAATTTTAGACGCTGACTTAGAGGGTGTCAAATGTGCGAACTTCGATGCACATTTATACTTTTTTTTTCTTTTTTTGAAACATGCATGCTTTTTTGGTGTGTACCTATCATTTTAATCGATTAAATTATGTTATTTTAATTAGATAAATTAATTTAATTAAAAAAATAGTAAATTAAATTTTAAATTAGTCTAAATTAATATTATTTTTTATAGAGAATAATTACAATATATTTATTATAGAAAATAATTAAAATACTTCTATTATATATATTAATTTTGAGAATCTTAAATTCTAATATTTGTATACTTTGTCATCATATTGTTAGAATTTAGATTTTAAAAAATTAATATATATAATAGTGGTATTTTAGTTATTTTTTTATAATAAAAATATTATAGTTATTTTTTATAAAAAATATTAATTTAGACCAGTTCAAGATTTAATTTATTAGTTTTTGACTAAACTAATTTATCTGGTCTAATTTTAATAAAAATGTCATAATTTAATCAATTATATATGTTAAATTTTAATTATTAAAAAATATCTTTAAAAAAAATATTTTTCACATCTTTTTATATTAAATAACTAAACAATATTTTTCTTTACCCATATTTTCCGTACCTTTGTTCTAAGATCTTGACATTATTTTACACTATGATATTTCCAGAAATCTTGGTGGTATTAACAGTTGAAAAAGATGATATATAAGGCAATAATGGTCGTATTATTGACATGAAGTTCGGAGACAGTTACAAAATGGAAGGGTTCGGGGGAGAATCCACGTCACGCCTAGCAACCACTAGGCCTTAGAGATCCATGAATTCAGTTGCCAATTCTCTCTTTGTTCTATTCACCTCCTAATAACTTCTAATCTTTCTGAACCATAAAGTTTCTCAGGCAAGTTTCACCAAATGTTTACAATCCTTGCCGTTCCATAACAATGTGATCACTCACTCATTTTTATCTTTCTTTTGAATTTTGAAGATGGATCGGCGGAGATCTTACGAGAGGCAGCAGAGTTCAACGCCGACGACGCCGACGTCACCGTCGTCGGGTACGCCGCAGAACCTCCACGCACGCGCTGGTTCCACGGGCTCCGTCATGGCGAACCCCCGGAGAGTGCAGAACATCGCCGCCACCAAAGCGGCCGCTCAGAGATTGGCACAGGTGATGTCGCATTCAACGGTAGACGTCGACGACGAAGACGAAGAGGAAGTTTCTCTCGACTATTCCACGCTCAGTGTCGGCATTGGCCTCGGAGCTGCAAGACCTGCTCGACCTCACTCTCCAATGGTAACCATATATCTATCCATATTTACATACATACATACGTACATATTCATTCATAGTTACAATGCCTTCTGAATCTGCTTCCAATTCCATGTTATTGTTGTTGCTGCTTCTATAAGAGAGTTCCAGCTATTCCGGAGCAACCTTCATCCTCAAGATCGCGTTCACCATTGGTAATATAATCTCAATCCTGCGATATTTGAATTGTTAGAGTTGGGCTTAATATTTGAAAAGATTTTATGATTTTTTTTTTTAATTTTGTTTTTCTATATTAGTCAGTTCGTATCGTTCAAGAACGACCGCAATCTTTGAGAAGCATATCGAGTGGTAGAACGCTGGTAACTTCTGCAAATAATGCTGTTGCTGCTGTTGACCAGCAACCGGTGCGACCATCGACGCCGCTGAATAGTGTGGCGGCAGAGCAGCCAACTTCTGCTCGTTCAATGATGTCGAACAGAGGACCGGATCAGTCGCCTACTGCTCGGTCTATGATGATTAATCGGACACCTCAGCCGCCACTTCCCAGTAGCACCACTGGCGATCAGCCTCCGTCTGCTCGTGCATCGGCGATCCGTCCAACTCCGGTCAATAAGGTGGTTATGGTGCCGTCTAGTGTACCCATCACACTCAGGCGTGATTCTTTTGCAAATATTCCTCCCTTGGATACAACTACCTTAGATTTCAAGAAAGACAGAAGGTACTCTCTTACACTCAGGTCAACAAGTTAGTATTGTATTCGAAATGCATCGTACTTATAAAGTGAAAGATAGACTTTGAAATAAAAATGAAGTTTTAATTTAATTTATATAAAAAATAAAATTAGAATTAATTAATTAAAATAAAAATATTTTAGGTATAAAATATTACTAAAATTTTAGTTTTTATTTCCAAACATTTTAGTTCATATTGTCTTTATGTTTTAAAAGTATTGAAATACTAAAATTTTGGAGATAAAAATTAAAATTTAGTACTAATCTTTTTATTAACAAATACAACACCAAATCTCAGTCTCTCATTTTCCATTCCAATATTTTAAAACAACCGCTACCTAAACTATGGGTTGAGTTTGAGATTCAAAACTTTTAGATTCAATTTATAGACATCACATGTTCAATGATTAAATTCATATTGTGAGACTAATAAGTTCTGGGACTTTAGCATGATTATGCTTAACACGTTAATTAACATGATAATATGTTTTTGTGGGATGACTTTATTGATGCAATGCAATTTTGGTTTTGCTTAATTTTTAGTGTAATAAAAAAATTATTCACACACACAAAAAAAAGTGTAACAAAATTTCTGTGTGATGTTTTTTATTGCATTATTACAGTTAGTTCGTTTTCAAATTTATGGCATAATGGTTAAAAGATGTGATATGTATAGTTTTGGCAAGTATCATTATTGAAAATTTACCTTCAAGTTTCTGCTGCATGTTTCTGATGAACATGTAGAATGTCATTCGATTTGGGGAGCATGAAAGTAAGATCAGAACCTACCAATCAGCGTCCTCCTACGGAGCTTGAGGATGAGGTATTGTACTGTCTGGTCCATGTCTAGTTACTATACTCATACCTATGGATGACCTATTTTGTTAGTTGTTTGTTACTTTGTTTCACTTCAATTTCTATTTATTCCTATCTTCTATCATCTTTTAATTCTGATCTGCTGCTCCTGCGTGCATTTCATATTCTTCAACTGCCGTGGAGCGGTGGAGTTGCATGAGTGCATGGCTGTTGCTTCTTTTCTGCAATCTACTGACGAGATGTAAATTTCAATGTAGCTTGATATCCTACAAGAAGAAAACGAGAGTTTGCATGAAAAGGTAAAACCCAACGGATTGACTAATTTTGTTTCTTATATATAAACACCGGTTTTGGGCACAACATTTGATATGTGTTTCCACAGCTTCGGCTTACAGAGGAGAAGTGGGAGGAAGCTGAATCCAGGATTAGGCAACTAGAGCAACAGGTACTTTCAATTGGAAAATTAAATGATATATTCAAGAGTTGAAATTAAAGATGTACATTAATTAGCTGATAAATTGTGCAAATAATAGCAATTTTTTAATAAAATAAAAAATATTTTTAATGGTAAATAATAGATGATGACTTCTGTGATATTTATTATTTGGTGTCTAAATTTTGTTGAACTTATTTTTTGTAATAAATATTAAATATTTAAAAATAATTTATTTTTATATTTTTTAAATTAAACATTAATTTTTAATAATTTTTAACAAGTTAGACACTACTTTTTAATCGGCTAACAATTATCATAAAAGATAAATTAACATAAGATATGATGTAAGTAAAATCAATTCACCTAATTCACTTTACATTCCTAACTACTATATCAATTAAAAATCACACGATGGGATATGTTGACATTTGACTACTTCTGACTTTCACATACCTTTTTTTGTAGCTTGCTTTTGCCAATCTTGCAGAAGGTACAACTTTGGAGGCTCGCCTTTTAAACAGGCAAGTTTAGCATTGAGACTTGAGAGTTTGAGACCAGAATCCAGATGGTATGATGATAAAAATAAAATTAAAAAAAAAAAAACTCTGTCACATGCATGCAGATAACACACTCGGTGTGGTTTGGTCGTTTGGCATAAACTGGAGGTTGGAACAAATAATTAGTAATCTCAAAATATTGTGACTTTAATTAGTTATGAAATCATTAGCCAATAAATTAAGAACTTGTTTTTATTTGGTGTTCTCCTTTGTTCATTTTCTAGTTTTACAATGTTTTTCACAAAAAAATTTTCATACACAAGAAGATAAACAACTCCACTAAAGGAATCTTGGTACCTTATATGACATCGTAAATTTTAGCGAGTAGGTTCGTCTTCTTTTCATTTTATATAAACAAATCAACTACAAATTTTGCATTCTGAAAAAATGTTCATTCTATTTGTTCAGGAAGGAAGCAGCAATGCAGCAAAGAGAGGTTCCTCTTCTTTTCATTTCTCTTGATCTTTTTTTCTGCATACATTTTTAAGTCCTTCTGCTTGGATAGGTTATATTACAAGTAGTTACCCTTATCCTATCACTGATGGCAATCTGATATATAAATAATTAAAAAAAAAAGAGTTAAATCATATTATATCTGCCAATTTTTTTTCCCCTTCCATCATGAAACGGTCTGTTTAATTAAACAGTAGTTAATTGTAGCCTCATCGCATGGCCAAGGGAACTCACGCGAAACGCAAATGTGTTCTTAAAAGGAAAGAACATGCATGTGATTAGCAAATTGAACGACGAAAATCATATCGTTTCCATTTTCAGGCTGCTCTGAGAATTGCTTCTAAGGGTCGTGGAAGTTTGGAAGCTGCAGCGCAGAGGGCAGATGCTGAGGTATCCAGCATTTTACCTTGTACGTTTTATGGTTTTGTTTCAAATTCTTTTTTGCAAATTCTAATAGGTTATAAAAGGTAACATCTCGTGCGTATGAAATTTAATTGGAATTTCTTTTATTCTTTTGCATTAGGTTGAAAACGAGGAGGTGGTGTCTGCATTGGAAAAGCTACGGCTTGTGACTCAACGAATGATACTTACGGCAGAAGAAATGGTTTGGTTCATTTATTACAAATTTTTAACTTTATTTATAATCTTTTTCTTAGTTGAGTGAATTTTCTGCTTTGTTTCGTGTAGGAAGAGGTTACTTTAAAGAGGTGTTGGCTGGCAAGATATTGGGGTTTATGCGTTCACTATGGTAAAATCATCTTGCAATTCGTTTTGACTTTCTAAGCCTAAACTCCATCGTTATTGATACATGTATTTAGTTAATTGTTGACCAATCAATAAAAATATGTTAAGCTAATCTCAATATTTAATTCTAAAAAAGGAAAGCAAAATAGAAACCAATACATGGGTCCTTGAATATTTTTTATATAAAATGCAATGCAATTTCATCTTCCTGTTTCATAAAATATTTAGAAAGTATTAGTTTTGTATTAGAAGAAACTTCCATTTTGTTGCAATTGATGGCTCCGAAATATATTTCAGGTATTCACGCTGATATTGCTGAAGCAAAATACAATTACTGGTCTATCTTCGCGCCTAATCCTTTTGAAGTTGTATTAGCTGCGGGAAAGAAAGCGAAACTACCAGGAGGAGGTGGTGACATTACTTAGGATTTTTATTTCTAACTTTTCTCATTTGCCTTATTCAACTCTCGACAATTAGTTGCATTGATTGACTTCTCTCAATTGTCTCTTTTCTTTTCTGCTACACATAGGTCGCAGTGTAGATGAGGAGGAAAATAAACGTGACTTGAAGGACCTTACAGGGGAGGGAAATATTGAGAGCATGCTTTTTGTCGAGCAAGGGTTGCGGGAATTAGCTTCACTAAAGGTGTCTTTTATGTATTTAGTTTAAAACTGTTCAGGCATGCCCTTCTTTGAGTTTAGTTTAATGGTTTGTCTATGCAATATGCAGTGAAAGGAGAGCCTCTAAAAATTTGCTCCAAATTAGTATGAACTTATTCAATGGCAATTACTAGTTACCACAGAAAACTTTTTCACTTGCTTATTCTTTGAATGGTTTGAAGGTTGAAGAAGCATTGGCAGTTGCAATGGCTCAACATAGGCGACCAAATTCACTGAAAGCAGGTTTTACAGGTGTAAAATTCTATAAAGCACGCACTAAATGTCCTATTATTGAGGTTATTCAAATGTTCTTTTTCTAAAAAATTTCTATATTATACGTCTGACTCCTTTTTTTTATGCAGACGATTTGAAACTGCCAATTGAAGGGCAATGTGACGCATTTGGTAAGTTTTCAATGTCATACTAACCTTGAGAATCATTCTCACAAGTCACAACTTGAATGCAGATGTCTATAAAACACTTGAAAGTTAACATCTATGTTCTATACTTTTTATATGACCTTAAAGATTTTTATTTATTTATTTATTTTGGCATTCAGAATTGACCCAGGAAGAGGCCGAAGATGTGTCTTTTAAGCAGGTACTTCAAGAAAGAAAACCCAGTGAAATCTTTACACATCTTTTTATTATGATGGATTTTAGATTTAACTTGGAATTTTCTTGATAAGTTGTCTCAATATCAGCTTCATTTGATTATATTCGTTTCTTCTCCTTCATTATGTTTGTTCAGGCCTGGCTTACATATATTTGGAGGAGAGCAAAAACGCATGAAATTGAAGCAGACATAGCAGACGATCGTTTGCATTTCTGGATCAACCATACTTCTAAGACACCTAGCTCACAAGATGCGGTTGACGGTACAGTCCAACCTTAATTACTTGTTTCTGTGTCCGTGTCGTATCGCGTTTACGTTTCATTGTCCATTTCAGTGGTTGGTATGCTACTGTCTTCTGCTTTGAAGATTGAGAGAAACACACTATTATAAATCTTCCAACTCTAGTGGTTGCATGACTTGGGAATATAATAGACTCGGATTTACCACTTTACAAGCAAGTAGAGAAACTGAGTAACACAGTAGTAAACAATGCTGATTAACCTCTTAGCAAATATTAAGGCTGCCTTTTGGAATAAGATTTTGTAGTACATTATCCCTCTGTGCAGTTGAGCGTGGACTTGCTGAGATCAAGAAGTTGGGTATTGAAATTCAGCTGTGGGATGAATCACGCAGAGAGTTGCTGGAAGAGCTAGAAGATGAGAATACCAAAACACCCAGTCGTGCTGACTTTTGATATATACAATTGAATTGAATTGAATTGAAATAGATTCTTCACCAAATTATTCCTTTCACACAAATTCCCAAAAAAGTATGATAGGCTGTATTTTAAGTGAACGATTATTATATTTATAAGCTAATGTCATGAATTTGTTGTGAGAGTGTAAAAAGTACTAAATTATTTATAGATTATAGTTTAATTTTCTGTTTTTCTAAATTGTGTATGTATCAATACATTATTGATATTCTGTAAGAATTTTAGAAGTACACATAATACTTTAGAATAAAGCTAATTTGGAAACAAAAAAAATCTAAATTTATTACTGGCTAGTTTTTTCTAGACATTAAAAAGATAGTTCTTGGCAAGTTACATTATTTGTATGCCCAAATAAAGAACTCTTAAGTTTTGAGGAGGATTAAAAAAGCAAAATACGGAACCCCAATCTAGAGTATGTGAAATTTTGTTTCTCAAGCGATTTTTCACATGAACATAAGGTAGAGTTGTTGTGTAGAGTAGAGGTCGAGAGGACTTTTATTCTTTTGTGTTGGACTTTGACGGTGTTTTAAAATAATGTGAAAAGTTATTGTGTTTTTGTTTTGTGTGGATGCCACAGATCTAAGGTCATATTTGTAGTTTTTAATTTTTTTTATACTATAAATCTGAAGGTTAAATTTATAATTTTTTATTTTTATTTTTTTAAAAATATAAATCTGAGGGTCAAATTTATATTTTACAAATAAAAAAATTTTTAGCATACAAATTGAATCTTTTGATTTATTTGAAATCGAAAAAAAATTTAGCTTACTACAAAATATAAATCGAATCCTCTAATTTATACACTATGAAAATCTAACACTCTAATTTATATATTATAAAAAAATTTAAATTTATATAAAAAATACATCAATTAACTAGGATTACACATCAACTATAGTTTAAACAATATAATTTTTTTATACTTACTTAAAAATCTTGAGTTTGAATCTCACTTTTAATTTAAAAAAAAAACTTTTATTTTATCATTGTTTTTATTTTTACAAAATTTTGTTCTTGATAAGATGAGACAGGATCTGAATTAAAAAAATTAATTAATTAAATAATTAATTTAGACTCTACCAATTTAAATTAATTAAAAAATATTTAAATTTAGAAAATTAAATAGAAATTAAGAAATAATAATGATGGAGATGAGGTGGCAGTTGGGTAGGTGAACGTGGCAGCAAATGCTGGTGGCATATTGGTCCGTGAAGCTCGTGGTCTTACACTCTCAGTCACTATAATTCTATATAACCAAAAAACCACACCTATTCGGCTATTCCTCTTCAAATAGACACATCTCCTTATTCTAGATTCTTCTTTCCCTTCTCAGTCAAGGGGTTCCCTGAGGTAACATTACCTCCTATTTTCAATATCTCTTCGATCTCTGACATTCATTTCTTCAATCTTCTCTCTTCTCTCTGGTAGTTTTTTCTTTTTCTTATTGTTCTCGCTGAATCTCGCTTTTTGTGCTGTTTTTCTTCGATTCATCATATCCGAATGCCTCTGTACGCTATTAATGGACCGATCAACTCAACTGGCAGCTAATTTAAGTTGATAATCAACTAATTGAATTCCGTCGCTTGTGTTTTTTTCTTCATTTAACTTGAGTGATTTAACATATTACTTCATGATTTTGATTTTTGATTTTTTAGGTTTTAGAATCGCTATGTAAATTTGTTAGTCTCTTTAGTTATTGATGATCGATTTAGCTTTTCTAGGCAGATGTTAGTTTTTTCTAAATCTGAAATGAATTCTTTTTTATTTTATTTGTTTAATTAATTAATTAATTAATTTTTCAGATCACAACTGAAAAAATGGTGAAGGCTGTGGCAGTTCTTAGCAGCAGTGAGGGTGTCAGTGGAACTATTCACTTCTCTCAGGAAGGAAATGGTAAGTTTCCAATTAGCGGAATATTTCTGTTTCTGTTTGCTTGTACTTACTATAAAAGTTTGCAATAAAATGAATTGTTATTATTGTGAATTATTGTTGTATAGGTCCAACCACTGTGACTGGAAATCTTGCTGGCCTTAAGCCTGGTCTTCATGGGTTCCATGTCCATGCCCTTGGAGACACCACAAATGGTTGCATGTCAACTGGTATGCCCGTTACCCATTATAATGAGTTCGAACTGATTGTGAACCTGTAGTTTCGGTTGAAATAATATTGAAACTTTCATCGTGTGAGATAGTATTGAAATGCTTAATTTCTATGCTTTTTTATATTCTAGGACCGCATTTCAATCCTAACAACAAGGAGCATGGTGCCCCTGAAGATGAGAACCGCCATGCTGGTGATTTAGGAAATGTTAATGTTGGAGATGATGGTATGACTTTGTTCCTTTAGTACCCTCCTTATCAAGTTTAGTTGTTGGTTCCTTTTGCTTTACATGCATTTCTCTATTTTGACTTGGCATTTGACGTGCTTGTTTGGTCTTTGTTCTAAAATTGGTTTCTTTCATTGTGCTTCAGGAACTGTTAGCTTCTCCATTTCCGACAGTCAGGTATGCTATTCATCTCCTAGTTTAACGTGATTGTGTTGGACATGATCATGTTAAGAGAGTGATTAACTCTTTAAATAAGTGGTCTCTTATTAAAACATGTAGGACTCAATTTGAATAATTGTGCCCATTTCTCTCTCTTTTGTCATTATGCTTTAGATATAAACATGAAACATAAGAGAATCCTGACTTGCAAGTTTCAGTTTTTGATTAGTTGTGTAATATTCGCAGATCCCTCTTAGCGGACCAAACTCCATTGTTGGAAGGGCTGTTGTTGTCCATGCTGATCCTGATGATCTTGGGAAAGGTATTCACCAATAATCTATTTCTTATTTGGTGGTATCTCCTTCATTGATAATCCATTTAGTACCGTCCTTCATGTTGTTTCATGCGTAAATGAAATATTTTGATTCATTTTTTTGTTTTGCAAATGCTTTCTATGTATTGTGGCCGTGGCCGACAACTTATGGATATTATTTGTTATGTTGTGTAGGTGGGCATGAGCTTAGCAAATCCACTGGAAATGCTGGTGGCAGAGTAGCTTGCGGTAAGCATGTTTCACCGCAGTAAATGTTTATGTTGACATTCAAAATTACAGATTTAATTTCAATTTCCTCCCTTTTTTATTGTGAGGGAAAGGGAAAGGAAGGTTCTCTATAACAAAATGAGGGGTTTTAAAATTGCAAAGGCATGTGAAACCCCATACTTCTATCCCTCCTCTTTCCTTTCCCTTTCCCTTTCCCTTTAGACACATCTTGTTATCTTTTCCTCGTGTTATTCCCAAACAAACGCTCGTGTTTGTCAAGTTTGTTTATTTCTTATAATCTGATGTCTCGTTTCAATTTCTTTATACAAGAGATTAGTGTTGTTGTCTGCTAATATTGACTCTGCCATTCCTCTTGTTGTGTAGGGGTTATTGGTTTGCAAGGCTAGATACTCCTTTCAGCCCCTGGATTATCATGCTTTTTCGCGTGGCCAAGCTTTTCTAGTCGTGGAATAAAACTTTTACCCCTTTCCGTTGTTTGGTTAGTTCTGGTCTGTACTTCTGAATTCTCTATTATGCTGCTGTGTTATCTGATGGGCTATGTGCTGGTATTCGCTTCTTAAATACTGATAATCATAATACATTGCCTCAAGTTGCGTCAGGGTTAAAATTATTGTCTCTATCTGAAAGCGCTGCTAATAAAATAGATTGACCGCGAATTTAAAGAAAAATTACAAGTTTACATTTACATAGTTTACAATACTCGTGTTCCCCTGTGGTTATTCTCCATCAATGCCACTGATTTTGGGTGTTGCGTTCGGTTGGTGTACTGCGTTCTACTGGAACAAAGCCCCTGCCACCAAAAACTGGACGCATAAATGAGTTATCGAATTTGCGCCATAAGCGATGAACAGAGTGTGTGGGAGTGGATAGTAAGTCACGAATGCTCCTTGGAGTTCGACCGTAAGAACTTTCTTGGGGTTCAAGATTTGCTTCAGAGTCTGCGCCATTCGAGAGAAATGGTACTGTGATGGCTTTTGGAGAAGCTGAATCTACTATGTTCGCGGTGCTGTTTTTCCGTTTCGGCGTAAGGCCGCTGGGCACAGGCAGCAAAAACCTTATTAATGGCTTTGTCATCAAACCGAACACCTGACAAGTGACAAATTATTGTTAGTACTTACTACTTGGGCTTTACTAGCAAAAAAACGGTTAAAAAGACATTAAAAACATAAAGGAGTATTTGCCGTTTTAATTAGCGGAAATGTCATGATGTAAAACTGAAACAGATAACAGGTTGTAAATAGAGAGCCCACTGTCTTGTGTTTAGGTACTTCAAAAATGACCGTAAGTTCAGAATAAATTTTCATGTTATTCATAAAAATTTAAAATATTGATATTTATTTTAAATTTTTAAATAAATTTAAACACTAAACCCTAGACATGGGACTCGACGTTGCTAACATAATGTTAAAATTTTATAAGATACATATAAAATATTTTTAGATAAATATTAATGATATTTTATTAATATTAAATATAAATTAATTTTTTAACTATTTTTAATTTTTTTAATTATATAAAATATTTTATTTTAACAAATAATAATATATATTATTTTTAAATTTATTTTAAAAATATATATTCAAATAGACAGGTGTGTTGGATGAATGTTAATAAGTATTGTATGGATGAATGTTAATGTGTTGTATCCAAAATGAGTATGATACGAATACAGGATAATTCAATGAAGTGTTTGTACTTTATAGTTAAACACTCAATTTGTATTCGGGATAACTTAAGCTTATAATTATTTTATAAATTTTTTTTTGGTGACTATCTTATAAAAATTTAAAATATTACAGAGTTGATAAACCCAATTTATAATATTAAAGAGGTTGATTATATTCGGGATAACTTTAGCTTATAATTATAAAAGTATATATTTATAGTAAAATAAATTGGTCCTTTTGCCAGGTTGAATGAATTTTTTAATATATGTGTTAAATAAATAAATTTTTAATAAATTTTATTATAAATAAATTAGATTTCTAAAAAATATCAAACAAATTAATTTTGAGGAATTAATCTATCTTGAAAATTTTAAACTAATAAAAATTTATTAAGATTTAAAATATTCTATCTAAAATTTATCGAAATTTATGAATGTTTATTTTGAATATATTTTGTATTTTATGAAAGATTTCCTTTAATATATGAACTAGTATTTCAAATAGTTGAGGTTATTCCTAACAAAGTAACATATTATAGATACATGTAGTCATTATATATTTGTATATAAATAAATATAATTTACTATCAATATATATTTTATATTCTAATATATATTTTATCTAGACAATCCATTAGTAGGGGTTTTTTTTTAACATATGCATGGTTTTATTTTAACCGTAATGATCACTGGTAATTTTTGGTGGAAAATAGAAATAGTAGACAAAGGGTCTTACCACTGTACTGACTAACACAACAGTGATGGTGCTGGTGATCATAATGGCATTCGCTCGCTTTGCAGTATGCCCTAACAAGGTGAACTGCATTAATACCAGTGTTAGTGTTTAACATATCAAACTGAAACGACCTTTTGTTACAGAGATAACCAACACATTAAAAAAGAGTCCTAATTCCAACCTGATTATAAGCAAGTGCCATTGAAACAGCTCCTCTCATAAGACCAGCCCACCAAATAATCACCTAAAAGAGAAATAATGAAAAGACTTGTCACAAAAAAAAAAGGTCCCAAGAGATTCTGTATTGTTGTCACATGAGTCACACCTGCTGCCTGAAGCTTATGCCCTCTTTTGATGACTTCCTAGTGATGTTGGATATGAATGATAAGAGGAAAACAAATGCTGCTCTTCCAGCAAGTACTAGACCCAACAATACTGAGCTCACAGCAAGAGAAGTTGCAGGCCTGCAGAGCAAACAAGTGTGGCACATGAAAGGTTTTTTATTATAAAAAAAATGTTAGTCTTGAGAGAAAACATTCGACAAGAGTGAATAAGATACATTCATTCATTTTAACAATCGAATGGTATTGGTCACTGGTAAAAAGGAGACCAGAGGCAAAAATCTGTCTAGAAAAAGAGAGAGAGAAAAAAAATGTTCCTTTTTCAGACAATCTTTTAGATGTTATTGTTATCATGAGACAATTTCTAAGCAAATTTTTACATCTTCGAAAAAGAAGGCAGCAGTAGAGACGTGTTTCGGTACTTGAAAAACATATATTGCGTTGCTGCAGTGCGTACCTATCGCTAGCAAACCTCCATTTATCAATGTCCAAGGCATCCATACCAACATAAAGGAAGATAAAAGTCTCGGCAACAAATGACAAAGTAGCAAACGCATGTCTGTAAAAAAGTTAAGTTAAATGTTCATTGAATTGGATAATGTTGCTACATCATACAAAGAAATGCATTGATTAACGAAGTCTCTTTGGAAGACATACTTGGTAGTGATTCTTGAGCTTTCAGACACATTATGCCAAGTATAGTGAGACATTGTAATCCCACAAAAGAACACAGTGAGAATTCCACTCAGATAGCATAACTGGAGAACATGTAGATATAGCAGCACAATGCTAATGATTTATGTAATATATGAATCAGAAACATAAATAACATTTAAAATAAAAAAGACCTCCTGTAAAGTTATCTTTAAAACTTACTTCAGCCATCATGTAGGAAAGGTATGCCATTAGCATCATCAGAGCAAACTCACGATTTGTTGAGTGCCTGCAATGAGTATCATTAAGTTGTGTACTACTTAATTTTGATACGAACTAATTTAATTGCATATATTGCCCAAAATATGGAATTGGAAATTAGAAAAATTCAATTCAAAATGATACCTGCCAATGTAAAGCTTCTTAATAATGTAAGCACTGAGTAGACCAGTCTGCATGTGGAGACATATTAGATAAAAGCCATAAACATGCACTGTGTGTGTGCGTGCGTGCTATGTGTACAAGAGGGAATTAGAGGGTGCAAGATAATTACAAAAACCCCAAGAAGAGTGCTTGTGGTAAATAGATACAAGAAGTTGCCAAAGAAATGCAACCCTATTGATGGATTAATTTGGTTGATGTCAAAACTTTGGATCGCATTGAAAAGCACCACTGATGTAGCATCATTTACAACACCCTCTCCAAATACAAGACTGTACAATAAAGGTGTCTCATCCTGATTTAGCACCTGTATCATACAGTTCCAAACCTGTAAGGTGCACACAGAATCCGTAGCAGAAAATATTGCACCAATTGCTGGAAATGTTTGGAAAATAATGAGCCACACAAATAGAATGGCAAGTAGCCAACAATATGAGATTGAAAAAGCAAACACCATAATACCTAGATAATCCGCAATCTCCAGTGAACGAATTCCAATCTTCTTAAAAGTTTTTGCGACACCTGAAACGATGCTTCAAAGAGTTCAATAAGAACTAGACAATTTCCAATTAAGTACAGTTTCCTTTAATGTGATTGGCTAGTTTTTCTATTTTGATACCATAAAGAACTACTCCATGTGTCAAATACTCAAATTACAATAATAATGTGAGAGATGCCAACTATTTAGTACATTATGTTAAATCTTAGAGAAGAACAAAAGAAATCCATAGGCATACCGTAAGTTATGATGGCACAACTTATCAATGTACCAATAGCACCAAACATCATGATGGTGATAAAGTTAACAAAAAACTGCTTCTTTTTCACCTGAAACCTGAGACAGTGCAACATAAGTTGTTCATGATTCAGATCTCTATTTCATGTTCGGATGTTCCAAATTTTGATTAGCAGAATAAAAATTTTCAACTATTTAGTAGCATGAATAATAATCAAGATATCAAATTGGCCAACTGTGGCCAAGAGACAAGAAGACACATTCACTTAGAGCAAAAGGAAAATTTTTACCAAATTTTTAGAAAACTAAGATGTGAATTGTTCATCAAATATGCCACTAGACCTCTTTCAAGTTATCATGAGATGCGTCATCGAATCTTGATTGATAAATACAGGGTCAAACATTTTTAATTTAGCTCATTGGACAAATACTCTAGTTGGTGTAAAAAAATTTAAAAACGAAAAAAAAAAAAACAAAAGAACAAAAGTTACCCGGCATTAAATATGATAGGTGGCAGAAGGTATATGAAGAAAAGGTCCTCACTGAAAACAAGAATATGAGAGCTTCTACCACCGCTAAGCATCAAAATGAGTATGCCGGTGCATATTCCCTGAGACCAATCCACATGGAAGTTGAGTCATAATTACTGTATGCAATACTTCATTGGCAAACAAGCTGTTAAAAGAAAAAAAGAGAAATATTCTGGTACTCATTTTATCCCGTAAATCGAATTGATAGTTTGATACACATTTCTTTATTATTAAATTAGCACAGAATTATAACCCAAATAGGATGAACATCTTATCCAACGAAGAGAGTGTGTATGTCCGTACAACGTGGAAATAGGCGCGGGTATGAATCAGGCAACTCATTCGAAAAGTGAGGTTACTTACTATGACAAGGGCAGTGATGGACTCATTCATCCAGCGATTTTCCTCAAGAAGATGTCCAATGACAATACAAGCACACAGAAGTGCCACAAATATGTTCATGGACACAACGGAGCCATGATCTGAAGTCGATAATGCTTGCAATTTCGCAAACAGAGAACTTATATGATCAATAGCCATTTTCTCAAATTCTCTAGAAATAAATAATCGCAGAACCAATTAGATTATTGCTTAGGAACCAAATTCAACGCCACATTTACAAGCCAAATTTATGCCTCGGAATCGGAGCTGCCATGCTCATCATATTCAAAAACCGTTGGATCTTATCAATAAGGCTAATAGAGTTTCTGCAATTAGAGCATGAAACATGCATATAAGATTTTGACAGAATAAAAAACATGTAGAAAATAATGCAATGGAATATAATTAGAATCTTTGAATCACGATTTAGTGTTTCATAATCATCAAATAATCACCGAAACGCAGAGACTTGAACGGAGGAAAACTCACCAATGCGATTCCAGCAAGCATATGCTAACGTAGCAGTGTTAGAATCACTTGAAGGTTTCTTTAATTTCCTCTCTTTTTTATTTTCTTTTTTATTTTTCGGTCAATTTTTCAATGATTCCTTACAGAAAGCAAGCTCATCACAACTAGCTAATAAAAATGAGAGAGAATGCAATTGGAAAGGTTGTTGTAAGTTGTAACAGAAAAACGAAACGAGAAATGGAAAGATAGAAGAATCAGTTAAGAAAATGAGGAGAAAGCGATAATAATAATTGTTCGAATTTGATGACATTAGAAGAGAAAATCACGCAAGCGACGAAAGCTCTGAGAAAAATGGAAGACAAACGTTGAATTCAGAATAAAACAAGCGTGAGCACACAAACCAGAATAGTAATGAGTTCTGCTACCCTACAACCGCGATCACGTTAAGCTCAATCATGAATACAATATTCGCCGTTCATCATTGGTTTCGTGAGTTATGAGGCGGGGAGATTTCCTCTACCTTATATATGTTAAATTAGTTATTTGGTGTTTGAGAAGACCAACATAATTAAAACCTTAAAATAAATGGAATTAAATGGGTATAGCTAGCGACGTAGCTGACAATGATAATGTGATTCTCATGCAATAAACAGAGTAGTTACTTTGGTAGACTTCCCATTGACCAAAAAGTCCTCCGGTCAAAGAAAACAAAATGTTCCGTAAAAAACACTATTGGGTTCCGATAACTATGTGGGCCTACCCAAAGTGAGTCCAAAACAGCCCAATCCAACTCCTTCAGTGTGTCTGTGACACATTCAATACTTTTTCTCCATACTCCATAGACTTGGACACTCGCTCAACTAGTCGGAAGAATCTTAAGAGGATGGGTGCGCCGAAGAAGAGCGGCGGCGGAGGCAGGGTTTCCGTCACAGAGGATTCCGACGAACTGGTTCGTGTTCCGTTGCAGGCCATCCTCTTAGCTGATAGCTTCAACACCAAGTTCAGACCTATCACCCTCGAATGCCCGAAGGTCCTCTTGCCTCTTGTCAATGTTCCGATGATCAATTACACCTTGACCTGGCTCGAATCTGCCGGCGTCGAAGACGTTTTCGTTTTCTGCTGCGCCCATTCCAAGCAAGTCATCGACTATTTGGACAAATCCGGTTGGCTCTCTCAGCCTAATTTCTCCGTAACCACCATTGAATCGCACAATTCCGTCAGCGCCGGTGACGCCCTCCGCCTAATCTACGAGCGTAACGTGGTATCCATTTACGTTTTTGCCCTTCCTTGCTATCCATTTGTTATTGTTCTTGTAGTGACCAGTGCACTTTTTTTTGGATACTTTGTAAGATTCATGGAGACTTTGTCCTCATCAGTGGTGATACTGTGAGCAACATGTCGCTTACTCAGGCACTTGCAGAGCACAAAGAAAGGAAGAAGAGGGATAGTAATGCCGTCATGACAATGGTTATCAAACGCTCAAAAACTAACCCCGCTATTCATCAGTCTCGGCTTGGTACCGATGAGCTTTTCATGGCCATTAATCCGGATACCAAGCAGCTTTTGTATTATGAGGAGAGGACTGACCTTTCCAAAGGGGTTATGCATCTTGACAAGTCATTTCTTGCTGATAACCCTTCCCTCACCTTGCACCATGACAAGCAGGTGAATTACATACTTTCTGAAGGAATTGGATTACTGGTGATTATGCCTATCGAAGTGTGTGAAACGAAATTTCGGTACCGGATTAGCTGTAGTTAAGGAGTCTCTCAATTAATTCATTAATTAATTATCTACTGTTGTTACTGATGTTTTATTTATTATTACCTTGTTTGGTTATATTTCTCAGTGATATATTTTCTGCAGGATTGTTACATTGACATCTGCTCGCCTGAAGTCCTTAGCCTGTTTACGGACAATTTTGATTACCAACATCTGCGGCGTCATTTTGTGAAGGGATTGCTTGTTGATGATGTAATTTCTCTGCTGTGTGCTAAATTGAGTCGTGCTATTATTTATGAAGTTTTTCTTTAAGTCCTTAATGGAAAGATAAAAGCTTTTCCCCATGAATTTCTTTCTTATTGTAAGAGAACAACCAAATTCCATCACTTATCTTCCCTCAAAGTTGATATGTTTGATGGACACATAGTCTCTTGTTTTTTGCATTCTATAACGGATGCATTCCTTGCTTCAAAATTAACTGTGTATTGCTTTCAGATAATGGGGTACAAAATTTTCGTGCATGAAATCCACTCAAACTATGCTTCACGGATTGATAATTTCCGGAGCTATGACACTGTTAGCAGGGATATAATCCATAGATGGACGTATCCAATGGTGCCAGATGTTATGAATTATGGCAACACAGCTACTAAACTTGAACGACAGGGAATGTATCGTGCTTCAGGTATGAATAAAAGTTTCTGTGTTTGCTGGTGAAGAATTTCATGCATACCTGATAATATTGCTGTTGCACTCTATTTAGTATTTATTTTGATGAATTCGTTTCTCCGTTTTCAGAAATATCACAATCACAAACCGCTGTTATTGGTCCCTTCACTGTTCTAGGATTTGGCACCAAAATTGGGAATAACACTATAATTTCGGATTCCGTTATTGGAAAAGGATGTAAAATTGGATCAAACGTTCAGATTAAAGGTTGCTACATATGGGACCATGTCACCATAGAAGATGGCTGTAAACTTAACCATGCTATTGTTTGTAATGAGGTGACTTTGAAGTCAGGAGCTGTTCTGGAACCTGGTGTTATTTTGTCATTCAAGGTTTGTATGGTTGTATCTGTACCATTTCTTCAGTTGCCTGAATTCTGTCTTTCATGTTTGTCATATGTTTGGGCATGTTTCAACACTGGTTGTGCTCAAACACAATAGTATGTGATTTGTCTGTCACTCATTTCAAGATTGAAAGTTTAGGACTTTATTTTTTATCTTTTATTTATTATGTATACATATCTGATCCGATCAGGAATTTTATGCTTCCAGGTTGTAGTTGGGCCAGAGTTTGTTGTCCCTCCTTATTCATATGTATCACTATTACAACAGCCTGTTGAGGAAGACAGTGATGAGGAGCTTGAATATGCTGACAGTACTAGCGGTATTGCTTCATTTCTCATAAAACACTTTTATTTGACGTGCTTTATCATGGGTCCTACTGTCACTGTTTGGCAGTCAATCTGATTATGATTATGATGTCTGCCTTAATACTGTCATTACTTCAGTAACAACTCTGAAAACAATTGTTTGTACCTAAGATATTGATCTTTTCAAACTAGTGCTGATTGATTGTTAAAAGCATATTGTTACACTTGGTTCGAGAAGCTAATATTCCAGAATAATTTGATTGAACAATAAACTAACTATTCTTATTATTATGAAGTGCTTTCATAAATTAAATGCGCATCGTAAAACTTTCAATTGCCAATTTTCTGAAAGCTTTAATAAGTTAAATGCACATTTTAAACCTTTCAATTGCCAATTTCTGGTACAGTCATCACAAGCAAAGTGGATAAGTCGGATGAAGAGGATGCATCTGAAGTACCAGAGGCACGTATTAGCTCTGTTTCAGAGGTTGGTTTCAGAAGGCTTCGCAATTTATGACTCATACATTATTTGCTGTTGTGCCAGATGCAATAATGCTTGATAGAATAACTCAATGTGGCTGAGTTGCATGCTAGTATAGCTCTCTGCTGGATTAATTATACACATGAAGTAATGTGAATAAAAGACCACTTAAGTATGAGTAATATCAAATCTATATGTTATGCTACACACTAAACAGGTGATTATTAAACCAAATCATAAAAGGCAAATTAAAGATACCTAGGAATATTCTACAATCCCACTTATGCTGGAGCCTATAAATCATATGCTCCAAGCTGGTCATATATAAATTGTACTGAGGACCATCTATCTGGTGAAAATTTCTATATATTATCTTATCTCTCACAGAATGAAAGTCAATGAAAATGTCAGGCTGCCACATTATTGTAAATTATTTCTATCTTGCCTAGTTCACACAATTTGAGTTCCTTGTTCAAATGTTCCATAAGTTTGCATGTGGGAAGAAATGAAGCAACTTTTGCTGTATATCTGGCAGAAACATATTATTATTATTATTATTATTATTATTATTATTATTATTATTATTATTATTATTATTATTTTGCAAGTCTTTTTAGATACCAAGATTGTTTGATATAATGTTTTATAGGACATGGAATTTATTGTCTCATTACACGTTCTTTTTATTGATCAGCTAGGTATGGGTGGGGTTGGTTACATTTGGCAAAAATGTGAAGGAAGCCAGGAAGAAGAGTGGAGGCATTCAGTGGCACCTATTCCTGCAGATAAAATTTCTGAGGCAATGAAAACCATGGAAGATGATCTGGAGTTAACTCATGATGGCAGTATTCTCCCACCTTCTGGAGAGCTGATACCTGATTCTAATGACTCAGATGAAGATAATGAAGACTCCAGGGATGATTTCTTTGAGAGAGAGGTACAAACTTGAAACTTCTTCAGATGCAGGTTGTAGATTCAGATTTTGAAGTTTTCCATTTACTTTATTAATTGCAGGTTGAAGCGACATTCCTCAGGGCTGTGAATGAAAACATACAAGAAGACCACTTGATCTTAGAAGTTAACTCTTTGAAGTATGCATATAATTGTGGTTATGTATATTGTTCAAAGTTGAATGTAGATTGTCGGAGACCTATGCTTTGGAGTTATTTTTGCATGTTTCTTTTGTTTTCATTGTATGACTTTTTTGTTTCCTTCTGCCTAGTCTCTTGTTCATAAGTTACTTCCCCCTGCTTTCCTCTTACAGCCTCTTGATAGTTTAACCTGTCGGTCTCTCAAATTTAAGTATTTGTTTTGTGGTATTTTTCTTGGCCGAAGTTGATCATTAGCTGATATGCATGAGAACTTTGAAATGAAGTAGGTTGACATGTTTTTGCTATTGCAAGGAGTTTTTATGTCTTAAATCTTGTGGGAGGAATCAAAGGATAGGACTAAGTACTAGCATGCATTTTGCTTGACCATACAACTGTAAACTGCTCTTATTTTAAATATTATATATGTCAAATAATTGGCACTCTATTTTTGTCTACAGGACATGATATCTTCATGGAATATATTTGGACTTTTTACCAATTGGATCTTTATGATTTTTATATTTTATTTTTTAACCACTAATGTTTGCAATATATGCATTAATTGTTTTATGGGCATCAACTTATACAAACACTGCCTTTCTCTGTGGCAGGTTGTCATGCAATAAGCTGACTGCTGATTGTGCGGGAGCTGTGTTTTATGCTATGATGAAGTATGCAGTAGACACTCCCCATAGTTCACTTGGTAAGCCTTCCTTCCTTCTTTCTACATCTACCTGATCCTTTTAGACTTTTCCTTTTTTTTTTTTTTTTTTTTACAAGTTGTTGCTTTCCTGTTAGGTCAAAATATTTCCAGAGTTTAGTTTAAGGATGTAAACTTGCTTGGAAAACTTGTTATCTTGCCCTGCTTAGAGATACCAGATACAAAATCTGCAGAATGATGGGATATAATGAATCAACTGGATTATTCAGTTTGAATAGCAAATCAAATGTAAGGCAGGGCAATTGAAAGACTTAGGAAAACTAAGAAAATACTCGGTGGAATAATTAAGAAAACATATTCTTTTTATTGAATCCCCACCACCCAAGGCCAACAGTATTGGTTGATCCAGAGTTGACTCCTCCTAGTGGGATAATGCTAGATGGTGCATGTCTGGCTTGACTAATTTTACTTTTAGAACTCTGTTTTGTATTATTCTCAAAGGTTGCTTACTGTTTACTTGTTTGATTTATGAATTTCCCCAGATGGCTTGATGCAGAATGTTAAGGCTGTTCTATCAAAATGGAAAAAGGCTCTTACATCCTATCTGACAGACATAGATGAGCAGGTGTCTCTCTCATTACTTTAACATCTGTGTAGTGATTCATGCTCATTTGTTGTGATTAATGGATATGCATTGTGTTATGCTTTTGTCAGTTTCAATAAGAATGCAGCCATTTAGCACATGCTGCCAAATTTGATTCCCAGTTCTTCATGTTCTGCCCTCTATTAATTTGTTTTTATTATTTAACTCCAGATTGAGATCATACTGAAATTCGAAGAAATTTGTTTAGAATCTGCTAAGGAGTTTGCTCCATTATTCAGTAAGGTATGCTGCTCTTTCACGAGTTAGCCTTATTGATGTGTTTTCATCTGTCAGTATACTCATCATAAATATGCATTGAACTATATTACATAGTTATGCACTGTACATTCTGTCTAAAGCCTTGAGTTAACAATGTTATGAAATGGATTCATATTTTTCACGCTAGATTTGTTATCTCTTCGTACCCTACTATATTGTTATGAAATGGATTCATAAAATGTTTTCAGATTTTGCTCTACATGTATACTGAGGATATTATTGAAGAAGATGCTATTTTAAGTTGGGAAGATGAGAAGAGAGACGCAGATGAGGCAGATAAAGTATTTGTTAACAAGGCTCAAGATTTGATCCAAGTAAGTTTAAAACTAGGTCACGAATCATGATACCTGTTTATCTTTTTACCATCCTGATGAGATGCATCAATATCTTATGTGCAGTGGCTAAAAGTGGCTGAAGAAGAAGATGAATAGAAAGTATAGGAAGGATTTCGTGTGGCTAAAGATGCTCCGTATATGATAATGCCAGGTTTTTATTTTGTGACATGTTTTCGGCGTATATGATCTTGAGGATTTTAATCTAATGAAGTTCAAATGCTTCAGAAGAATGTAACTCCTCAAGTCTCAAGTGTGTTGAATTCTGTGATTACTAATGTCAATTTTGTCCACACATGTTAATGAAATTCTCAAATTGGAATTTTGAGACCTTGTTCTTAAAGAAAAAGAAAGGGGATGGTAGCCTGATCACTGTTGGACTAGGATTTTGAAAGACACGAGTTATCTGTAGTATTGTTATTAGTAAGGCTATTTGATATTGAAATCTTTGTTAAAATGATATAATCAAGATTGAAATGTAAAATAGTAATTGCAAAACGCAAATAAATTGTTCTGCATATTTTCCTTCTCTAGTCATCTTACGACAAATACAATAGATTCGTGTAGTTTATCATGTACTTTAATTTTCGTGTTGAATGTAGGATAATTGAATTTTGGGTATTTGACCTGAATGTAATACGGAGTTTATTTCGAAGTCTAGTTCAAGTTTGGGTGTGTTTAAGCTCAATGATAGTACATGATCTTTCAGTTTTGGAATTTTTATTTTATTTTATTCTTTTTAACTTTTGGTTGCCAATTTTGGGTGTTTTAGTGTTAATGAGGGAGGTTTCAGGGTTTTCTTTTTAATTAAAAAAAAAAGAGGTTTCTTCTTGGTTGCCAATGTTGGGTGTATTTGAGCTGAATGTTAATAAGGGAGGTTTCAGTTTTTATTTATTTATTTATTTATTTATTTTGTGGTTGCCAATTTTGGGTTTGCTTATGTTGAATGTTAATATATGAGTTTATTTCGAAACCTAGCTCAATTTGGTTTTGTCTTGTGTTTTCTGGTTTTGTCTGGCATTTTGGGTGTGTTTTCTCTGAATGTATTAAGGGAGCATTCAGTTTTGGAACCAGTTTTTGTTTATGATTTTGTTTTTATTTTTTAAAATTTCTTGGTTGCCAATTTTAGATGTGTTTGAGCTGAATGTTAATTGAGTTTATTCTGAAGACTAGTTATGGGTCAAAAAAAATGACTTGAAAAAAGAATATCTCTTAGTAGAAGAATTTTAGTTCAACAACAGCAATAATAATGGTAATAATTATCTTGAAATTTAATTTGAATACGCTCTGTGCATATATCTAATTGTATAATTCAGTAAAAGTATACTTAACCCTGTTATTAATTGTAATTTGTTATTTTATATTCACAATGAATCTCAATTAAATACAACATTAATTATCTTCTTATAGTTAAATATATATCTTTTTATACGTCGGTAAAATCATGGTTTTCTTTTCTGGTTCGAAACCTTAGCACCCCCTTTTTATGGCATAATGCAAGCAGCTTTACTGCACACTGAACCCATGAGGCAGGCAGTTCTACACTTCTATGTAAAATCAACCTTAACATATATGTTTGCATAATAAACATTAATAAAATACTTAAACTACACTCTTCAGGAGGATAGAAATGACACATTGCAAGTATGCGGAAAGTGGCATTTTATGATTGGCATTCCCTTCCCTAATATATATACCAATCCAACAAACAAAAGAGCAAGCAAACGAAGCCATTTTCAGTTGGTGATGATGCTTGTTTTATTTCACTCTTTGGTTTGGAACAACCATTTTATATGGTTCATCAGAAGTGAGGGGGTCCTGGAGGTCCACCAAACATTGGTCCACAACAACTCTCCAAGAGACAGCAGCAGCACAGTAAGTATAAGCTGCCATCAAATACATACAACAATTTCAATTAAAGAGTTCACATTCTGAATCACATAGATAGATAGATAGATAGATACTGACCAAGAGGATAGAAGGCTACATATACAATTGCAGAAACCGCCGCCAGCAGGAGGCCCTCCCGGTGGTCCCCAAGGTGGTGGCATATTTCCTCTCCTTTTCTTTCCGTTCTTTACTTTCTCAATTCCTTTGTTGAATAAAATGTCGTTACTTAGCTTGTAGTGTGAATGTATAACAGAGTATTATAAGAGGCAGAGAGAGATTGGGTGATTAAGTTTCTTGCAGGAGTGACTAGTGACTGAAAGATGGCGTTGTTTCTATACTCTCATCAACACACCAACTACCATTCGCTAACCTTCATTAACTATATATTAATCAACTACCATTATTCTTTCTTCATAGATAAATTGAATGAGAAAAAAATTTACACAAATATCCTAAATTAAATTTTGTTACATGCATATCTCGTTTGACTCTATATTATTTGAATTTAATTGATGCAGAGTATTTTTATATTGTTAATAATCTGTATTAGTAGTAAATCGAATTAAACTAATTCGATTTACTATATATGTGTTGTACAATAATAAATTAAATCAAATTTATTCGATTTACTATTGATATATACACAATATAAATCAAATTAATACTACATAGAATTATAATGACATACGTATAATCCAATTTAGTTTAGAACATTAGTATAATTTTGAATTGAATTTTTTATATGTCTGAATTACCTTAATAATATACTAAGAACAAAAACAAAATTATTAATAATGTATATTTAGTTATTTACTCTCTATTATACTCTTGTAATAGAGAGAAAATGAAAAGTCTCAATCTAACTATATTTTTCATAAATTTCACTTGTAGAACAATAATATACATATCTTTCTTTATATAGACTGAATTGTTAATAAACTAATATTTTAATGACCAAGTGACAAGGTAATTTGCAAAAGTTAAATTCATCTTGCTTTTATCTTTGACTTGTCAAACTTGTTTATGAGTTGTGATATTGAAAAAAATTTTTTCATATGAAAGCTAGTCACAATTTAATATTTCATAGAGCTTCTATAATAATATCTTGATCAATTCTTATCGATTCTTGCATGAAATTTTCATAGAGCTGCTTCATATCTCACTGTCTGGGCATTAGACCAGAGGTACATTCTGTTGCATAGAAGAGGAGAAAGATGTCGTCAAAAAGGGCAAACGAAGTAGTCAAGCAAATAACTAACTGCCAATGAGTTTTGGTTCTAATGGCATATCTCCCCTTTTCTACTTTAAAAGTCTAGGATTCAAATTCTAGAAAATGCAATTGAGAAAAAATGTGATAAAATGTGTGAGAAGTGTGTGGGTGTGTTGTGTACCTAGGATTGGAGGTTGTCCAATTCATTGGAGTACCTAGAATTGGGGGTTGTTCAATCCACCAAAAAAAAAGCAAATAACTAACTTGTTAGAAATCGATTTTATCAGAGAACATGACTATTCTACATGGCTATTGAATGTGATTCTTGTGAAAAAGAAAAATGAAAATAGAGAATGTGTGTGGATTACTCGAACTTTAATAAAACATGTCTAAAAGACTTATTTTCCCTTTTCAACATTGATACTTTAATGGATGCAGGAGTAAGGTACAAGTTTTTAAGTTTCATAGACATTTACTCGAAATACAACTAGATTCCAATGCATTAACTTGACGAGGAGAAGATGGTGTTCATAACGCCCGCGTACTGTTACAAAGTTATGCCGTTTGGCTTGAAAAATTCGGGAGTAACCTACCAAAGATTGATGAATAAGGTCTTCAAGGACCACATAGGTAGGTTGGTAGAAGTCTACATTGACGACATGGTAGTTAAAATGGCCGAGCCGAGCAGTTTAATATTCGATCATCAACCTTTTTATTTTGGGACAATACGGTCTTTCTATTAAAAAATTCATTAAATAATAACAAAAGTTAGTCTTGTGGGGGGTTTTATTTGTATTTTGTGGGGGTTTTAAACCTTCACAAACTATTAATCAATTTGTTTTTAAAAATTCCTTCATTAATAGTGATTAAGTGAAGAAAAACTATTGATGAAAATGATGTCGTAAAAAAAAGTAACTATAGTACAAATATCTTAAAAAAAACATCAAATAAGAAATGAAAGAAAAAAATTTTAATGTTGATAATATTGGTATTAGTGATGATGACGGTACAGGAGATAATGATAATGATAAAGTAATAAAAATAATAGAGGTAGGAGTGATAATAATGAAAATAAAGAAGTTAGTGATAGTAGTGGTAATAATTAGTTATATTGTTAAAAAAAAATTTTGTAGAGATTTAAGACTCCTACAAAATACAAATAAAATCTCCACAAAACTAATTTTTGTTATTATTTAACAAATTTTTTAATAGAGAAACCGTATTATCCCAAAATAAAAGGGTTGAAGGTCGAAGTGTCCTTTTTTTTAGACAAAAATCATTTTATCCTTCATGAAAATGAATAAGAACCGGATTGAATGTTTACTCATTATTTAGTAGAGTAGTAGGATTATATAGAAAATTTAGGTTATTTTTAATAGAGTTAACTCAAATTTTAACGGTTAAATATTTTTGTCAAGACGAAACTTATTTTTAATGTGTACAAAATTAATTTTGTTTTTTTATAAATAATTCGATGAGCATTTTGAACATCTATGAATTGAAATTGTAGTTTTTTTTTCCTAAAGGTTTAATACGAGGACCTCATATTAAAATCGAACAGATGAAATTTATTGTAATAACAAATGCGACAGTCCCCACTTCCCCTGGCAGTGTTATAATTGCAATTTGACACGAACACCAAGGCAAATGAAGGTGATTCGTTTGTAGCTTATGGCACAATAAATAATTAAATATATAATCAGATTTATTTATTCAAATATCTGTGTAACATAATACAATATCAAGTGAATATGCATTCGTATAATATGGCAGAACCGAAATTAGTTATTACATAACATAACACAAGCTAAATAATAATTATTCTTGTTCTTCCTCCGTTGAGACCCAGAGAGAGCAAACTCGATCTAATACAAGAACATTTCAAGATCGTTTCTGGTAACGAAAAGAAGGCGGCGGCGTCTTGAACCTGGGAAGCTCATGGAGGGCCGGGTGGACCGGGAGGCCCAGCAGGCCCAGGTGGGCCAAATGGACCCCCAAAGCAATCTTGAAACAACCAGCAGCAGCACAAACAGCTCAGGCTGTCCATATCCAATATCCATCATCAAATGGAATCACAAAATTCAAAATGACATAACGATAGAAGCAAATTAACTTCACTAGTTATAAAGCAGAGAATTTTCTTTTAGCTACATCATCTCTATATAAACATTTAATGTCAACTTATGATTCTTAATTTGTGAAAGTTCTTATCACTACTTTTCATTATCGGACAATTGGTTGTTACATACATAAAATAGAATTCAAACTTCTATACTTATTTAAACAGATAAATAAACTAATACTCGATCAACTCAAGTTAGTTCACTGCTTTTTATTTAAATAAGAAAAATGATGTTTTTACACCACTTTTTTTATACGCATTCTTTATATACCTTTTTTGTACTATAAAAGAGTCGTTTTATCTTCTTTTTATTAATCACTTTTAATATCAAAAGTATAAAATATATAAAAAAAATGTACATAAATGTAATGCATATAACATTTTTTTGTTTTAAATAATGCATTGCTCCTCGCATACAATTTACATTTTCGAAACTCAAAAAAGGTCCAAATCATACTTACCAAGAACCAATAATATCGCAAAAGCCACCGAAGAGTCCTGGGCCTGGCGGGCCTGGTGGACCCCAACCAGGAGGACCTGGGCCTCCTGGGCCTGGACCGCCTGGCCCCATATTTCTATGCGGGAATTTGTCTTAAATCAAATAAAATGCAAGACTCTGAACCTAAGAAAAAGGGCAAGGCTTTGATTTTGAGAGCCTTCAAGAATCAAGACTCTGAAACGATCAACACCAACAAAAAGAAGAAAAGTCTATGAAAAGATGTATGAAACGAAGAGGCAGAGTTGCAACTTGCAAGGGAGAGAGGATTCCTTTGGGATTTTTATAGAACACTAAATTAGTTAGCTTAGCCTCGAAGCACCTATTTATCTACTTGTTCCCGCACCTAATATTCAACTTCAGTTCTACCTTACTTTCAAAATTCAAACCAGCTTCTCCCTCCCCATCTTGTTTATCATATACTTAAGTTGAAGGTTATTACTCAACAATAATTACAATTTTTGATATTTCGAAAAGTTTGGCTTTGAATGATTTAAACAAAAAGTAAATTGTTGCACTATATGAAATTATATGCATTATCATATTGGCTATGTTTCCCTCCCCAATATCAGAAAATAGGACACTCCCTAATGACGGGTTTCATTTCTTCACGATCATGCCTGAAAGAAATGATAAATATAAATACTTTAAATGAATATACATTTAAATATTAAATAATATAAGCCCAAATTATGATATTAGGTGGTCATTTCATAATTTTGGTTTATATAGAAATATTCAAGACAAAACATGTAACTAATTTTAATTTAGGACATCTACATAATTTTAAACTCATTCATTTTATTAGCGTAAATTATCCTAATTATTATTTTACATTTTTCATGTTGCAACCGGCAACAAGTATTTATTGTAATTTTGCTTCAAAAATGGGGTAAAGGGGGAAAAGATTATATATAAAAAAAAGTAAAAAAAAAAAAAAGGGAACAAAAGGATCATAAAATACAGCCAAACTGAGTTATGGCAAATTGATATTTTTTTTTGTTTGATAGATATGACAAATTGATGTTAAGTTATTAACATTTAACAAGACTCTGCATGCCAAAGAATAAAAGGCATGCTGCAATGACCCCCACTGTGCTTCAGTTATGTATGCTGACTAAAACCAAATAATACAAAATATAAAAGATTTTCCGATAACATATCTGATTCATGTGTTGTGTTTGCTATAACAAGAGAGGAAGCGCATAAAATCTACTACTTCCACTCAGTTCCCACTTTCTAAGGTTGCAGGTGCGAAAATGTTCCTGTCACCCCTTGTTAGCAGTAAATAAGAAAAAAACCCAAAATATTATGATTAGCTCACCCTGTACACAAAACCTTCCTTGAGCTCGGAATATTTTACATTATGGCAGCCAATCCCAAAGGTTCTCCATCATCAACTCTGGATTCAGAAGCATTGCCTGAGCTGCGTGGTCTTGCTGAAAAGCAGAAGTACCAGATGTAAAAAAAAACATAATACCAACAAAACAGGATTGAAAAACTAACGCACAAAAAGCCATTGCTTACTTGAAACGTTTGTAATGATGTTCACACTTTTCTGAGCTGCAAGTGCTTTCAATTTGTTACCAGTTGCTAAGATAAGCAAGCTTTTCATGTGCTGCTTTTGCTCCTTTGGACTCAATGTTTTTGTTAGAGATTCCTCGAAAGCAAGCAAGTCGTGAGGGGTAATAGAGGGCAGAGACATTAAAACCTAAAAACGAGTTTGAAAGAAACATTACTCAATAGCAATTTTCCGGGGTCAAATACTCTGCAAGGGTATACCAAATGCAGCATTGGAAAATCAACTTACCTGCCGGGGAGCCGGGTGTCTATCACAAAGATACACAAATATTTCACGGCAAAGGCCAATTAGATCAGCACTAATTATTGCATTTGATTCAAGGGCTAAGCCTTGAATAATTGAAGAAAAGAGATCTCTGGAGACAAATTCCACTAGTTCTGAATGATTTGTTACAATTGAAAGGGATACCAACACAGAGCAATAAGAAGAAATCTTTGTCACAGCTTCACCATCCGTCCATGTAAAAGCCTCTAAACACATACGTAGTGTTGGAAGAGCCAAACCATGCTTCAGAAGGAAACTGTCGCACAAGAAATTGTAAGGAAAAGAATATAGAATCTCAATCTTAAGTTACTAAATACAAAAGAACTTCCATAAATGAAACACATTACATGACAAGCAGAAAGCATACCCAACCATAGAGCTTGATGCAAATGTGTCCAAGCTTTTCAGTGAAGACGTGTCTAATCGACTAACGTGCCCAGACTGTTCCAAAGAAGGGATTCCAGGATTAAGGGGAGGAGAAGCAATTGCAGAGAGAAGTGAACATATCTCTCGTGTGAGATCTCTCAGAAGCTTTTCCTCCATGACCTCCACTTTTAGGTCTGATCCACTAACAATTTCAATAACATCTGGAACCTTTGCTCTACCGTCTTGTAGAAGACATGACCATGAACAGCTGAGCGCCTGCTGAGCATGGACAAATAATGGGTGCAGAAGCTTTTCTAGCCAAGTCTCCCACATATTCAAAGGGCAATGCTTAACCAAAGGTATCAAAACGGAATGAACAAGCTGCCTTATATGCCTGAACTCCATCGACTGTATGTTCTCCATTAGTGCAAACGCAACAGAATGCACATCCAAAGTTTTGAAAAAGGAATCCCCAATTGTTGTGGACAAGCCCAATACATTATATCTGTCCATGTATAACCCAAGGATCAATTGTTAAAAAGAAAAAGTATATATACAATAATAAAGACGTCATAGTCTCTCAGATACAGAACTTTCTTCTATTCACCAGGAAATTTTTATCTTTTGGTCTTTTTAGACACTTATTGCAAAAACAACACAATGAAGGGGGAATACCATTGAAGTCTTTCCTCATAAATTATGAATTGTAATGAAAAGAAAGATTTTTTTTCCTTTCTTGTAAATATGTATATGTGTGCTTACCCACTGTCTCTGATTCCTTTTAGCCAATTTCGTATATCTGATTCATTAGGTTCAGCATATCCTTCCTTACTCTTGTCAACATTAGCCAATGAACCCTTTGGAACCTTGGGGTTCCCTTCTCCAAGAAGAGTGAACCTTTCAACATCACTCATGATCATTGCAGCTTGGATCTCTCCAGGTAAAGTTTGACGTACAGATGGAGACCAAAGGGAATGTATAGTGCGAAGTAGCTGGGAAATAAGAACAAAAACCACTTAATACAAAGTACTTAGTGAACATGCAAGATATTGAACCTTTTACAGAAGAATATAGAGGAAACACAGTACGGCAAGCCTCTTAAGGGAAGAATGCATACTTTCAACAGAGGAGTCAGCATCCATGATACATGGGGAGCTATTGGATTTATAGGAGTTGAATCCGGTGTTGAGCTGTTTTCAGGATTCCAATTAGCTTTCTTGATTCCACTCCTCTTAAGTGCCTTCTCAAAGAATGTCACACTGTGGAAACTTGACCACATAACTTGTGCTTCTGAGAACAAGTAAACCAGGCCATATGGTTCAGATAAATACTTATCCTGCCATTCCGAATGTGTCCACTCTTGGCTCAAAGGTTCCAATAACCATGCTAAAACTTCTTGCTGCTGTTGAATCCTGTGCAGTTAAGGAATAACAAGAAAAGGTTAATTAGATATCTTAACTGAGTATACACCAAAATGAAGGAATATTGACAGAATTATCTGTTATATACAATCATTACCCAGCAACAGAAGCCATCACAAGAAAAGCTTCACCTAGAAGATTATGCTCTCCTCGAAGCAAACAACCTTCCCTTTGCAAACATCCAATGGTATTGGCAATGCCCTGCATATAACATTGCAAGAGTAAATAAACACACTAGATCTCCCAAACTATGCTCTGGACATCAGAGCACTTTCAACTTAAGATTATATGAATTGTCCATAAGATCAGCTACTTGAATTGTTGAACAACTGATGTTTAAAGAATACACCTTCATATGAGGCAGGATACTTTTATCAGCTGTTTTGGCTATCCGAATAAATGATGTACAAATCTGCAATCTTGCACGCCGTGCACTAGAAGTCGAAGTATCCTAACATGAGAATATACAATATTAAACTCTCCAGAGTTTCCCAGTAGTTGGAAATAAAGAAAAGGGGTTATAGAGGGAACCTTGACTGCAATGGGAAGGGATGTGAGAAGTTCAAAAAGTTTATTGATAACACTGCCAACTGCATCTGAGGAATACTTCAAGAAAGGGCCCATTGCATCCAAATAGTGACCAAGTACTTCCACAAGTGCAGGTTCCGTCCATTTCAACGAAAGAAATTGCTGAAGTAAACCTTCAAGACACAGCAACCAAAGATATTAAGGCGGTCCAACTACACATACCTAAAAACAGCATAAATAAGAATTAACTAACCATCAAATGTTCTTCGTAATGCAAACTGCATTTCAGCATTTGCCTTGGCAAAATCATTGGCTTCATCAAAAACTGTACTCACAATATTCTCTAAAATCAACTGCATGCTTTCCATCAATGCTAAGTCCTAAAGTGAGAAAAGCACAATTCTTGATGGTCAGTTACACAAGCATGAAATGAAGTTGAGAAGACAATTAGAAATTATAAAATGTTAAACAATATTACAGTCCATTCAAAATCCAAATAGAATGTCTTTAAACCTGAGTTTGAGTTGGTGAAACCAAGAGACTCTTGATGATTGCATCAATTTTTTCGGAAACTTTAGCAGCTGCCACCAAGGGTTTGCAAGAGGAAACGAACCTAATCAACTCCAACTGTTTTGAGAACCAATCAGGGGTCAAAATTTTTATTGAAAAGGTTAAGCTGACTTGAAGTTCTATATATATGAAAAAAAAACGATGGGTAGAAAAAGAACTATAACAGCAGAAAATAAAGTAAAATTGAAATAACAATAAAGGAAAATTTGAGTTCACTGAAACTAAACTTACAAGTTTCCTGTACATATGCAAAACTAAAAAACAAAACAAAAAAATAGTTTTGTAAAAGGAAAACTAAAAACAGTAACATTTAAGCTTCAAGGAATATCAATAGACCACAAGTATTCTATACTAGAAACTCGCAAAGTGAGAATTCCTTGAATCTATGCTGAATAAAAAAGTTTCCCGGAGATTCACATAAAGTCAATGGGAACTTTCAAAGTAATAAGTTGCTAGTGGAACTTCCATATATACATCCAGATTCAGCAACATAGGAATATAACAAATACAATCACTAATTGAAATTTTTATGGTAAACATAAAGCATATCTTAAAAATGAAAAAAAAAAAAACATACTGTAGCAGACTGTATTATTTAACGTAATGTACAAATGTTAAACATACCAGCCTAGAGCGATATTGGCTGAATTCACCCTTCCCCTCAAAGTCATCACTCCACAACTCCAACACCCCTAAAGACAGTGCAGTCTCAGGTAGGATTTTCTCTCTCTTGAGCATGTGAGGGAAAGATGTTTCCAAAATTGCACCACAGAAATCATCATTCACAAAGCTTAGAATCTTTTTCTTTACATTTTCAACATCTCCAGAACCTGAACTACTAATGGCTGAATGCGAGGAACTTTTTGGTTTTGACATTAAATCCCTCATTAGCACCTGCAAGTTGGGGCAAGAAATAGCAGTGATGAATATTTGGTACACAGCTTTGGCTAAAAAAGCCAGAGAGGCGATTTTGTACAACAATTCAACATACCAGCCAGAAGTGCACAGATTGGAAATGAATGGCAAACTTGAAATGTCGGAAAAACCCCAGCATCTAGAGAGAAATACATGGAAACAAAATGAATGTTAAATCAAAATCCACATTAAGCACATTTCCAGTAAAATAGTAGTAAAATGATATGGGGAAATTTTCTCTTGAAAAATATAACACATGGAAAGAAATTTGTTAGACAAAATTTTGTAAATGTATTAGAAAGTCAGGATATTCTGTTAAGATGCAATTATCCTTTCAGTCGAGTTTCACAAGAACTAAAGTCAAACAGATATGTGAATGATGTTAAGATTAAAAACAAGAATATATGACAAATTTGTCAAAGAGAAACCAACCGAACATCTAATTCAATATTTTATAACTAATAACTAACTACCTGTTCAAGATAGAAAGGAAGTATGCTGCTATCTCCAGCAATACTTTGCAAGTTAGAAGCGCCTAGTGACACCATATTTTCACATATAAACTCCACAAATTCATATTCACCCTCATCTATAGATCCTGGATTTGAGCCAGATCTGTACAAAAACTCTCTAGATATGTTCATCAAGATTTGAAAGATAATAATCATAGCTTGGTCAAATTTAGAAGCAGAAGCATCGATGGGCCTCTTCCTACAATGACAATTTAGGGTAAACCATGATACTGTTGATCAGTGACCATGAAAAAAAGAATAATATAACTAGAATATTTCAGCTATTACATAACAACAATACATACCTTGGGGAGACAAGTTTGAAAAACTCACAAGCATGAAGCCGAAAATCAGGAGCAGATAGTAGGAAACCACATCTGTTGAGAGTTGGCAGAAACCAATTGGGAGGAAAAGCAAAAAGCACAAAAGGTTATATACCAAGATTATTATTATTACACTGAGCTTGATTATAAATAAAGATATCTACCCATTAATGATGCCAGCATCGGCAAGATCGGACAATGGAGCCCACTCAGCATATGCATTTATTGCATTTAGTGTAGCTGTTACAGTAGCAGCATGCAGTTTGGCAATTTCCATCTGGTTTCTACCAGCTTCATTTAGTGCAGCTGCAAAGTGTGTTTCCAGTAACTGCAGGAAGCCTCACAACATTAACAATAGTACTTGCATTTGGCAACAACTTCTAACACGATTTGGGGAAGAGATTTACAGTGTATAGGAGTGGCAAAATTTCAGGCAGTGATTCAGTTAGCCCACGCAAGAGTAGCCTTCGGCGATCACCTGAGTACATAAAAATTGCAAGTAAGAAGGGCACCTAGCACTTCACAGAAAGGGAAGTCACTCAAGACCACATGTGTTGGGTTGGGATCGTATATGCGATACTCTCCTTTACATCACCTAGTTTACTCACACTCCAAGATCCAAAATCACCACTTTAATGTACCCCATTAAAAACAGCCCCTTCCCACATGGCCACATCATTGACTCCTTTTATTTTTTCGTCGTTCGCCCACATGGATGGTAGAGGGTTGAGTGTTGGTGAGAGAAATGGAAAAAATTTCACAAATACAAAATAATGTTTAGTCAATTATTAATTAACGGGGAAAACCCCTAATTGATAGAGTGGCTGTACAAAGTTTTAACTAGAAAACTGTGTATTACATTCTTTCACACACACAACCCCCTAGGTTAGAAAAATGAAGGCATTGTTAACCTTCTAAGTCTTCATTATGAACTGTAATATCTTCAGGAAGCCACCGAAGAATCATTGAAACTAATTCAGCCTGATACATAATCACAAAATGTAAGAAGCAAAGTAAGCATTTGAAACAGAATGAACTCCGGCAGTGAGGCAATAAAAATACTGCAAGTGGGGTAAAATGAAAATTACTTGTATTGGACCCTTGCTGGATAGAGAAACCAATGATGGAAACATTTCCTTCCATAAATTAAGCCCCTCTCTTCTAATTATCTGTGAAAGAGCCACCAATTATAGATTATGCAATGCCCAATTGCGACTGTGAAAGAGTAACAAGCAACATAAATGAACATGAAGAGCATCATGATAAATACCTCAGCCACGAGGGCAGCCGTCTGGCTTTTAAGAGCCCAATCTTCAGAGGGATCGGCAGTCTCAGACATTAAATCAATGGCGAGATTTGCAAAGTTCTTGTGCTCTGCGAGGCTTAATTCATCCCACCTTAATCGCACCAAATGCTGTAAAGATACATGGGTTTTATAAGCACAAGGGTAACGACTAAAATAAAATTATTATTATTAAAAAGCAAGATAAAACCCCTAGAAAAGGAAGGAGCAACAGGATTTGAGCTCGAACCTGCAGCATTTTAAAAGCATGTAAACGGATTTCAGAGGACCAGTTCCTTTTTACCAAAAGGAACGACGTGTTTGCCAATATCCGAATATCACCAGCCTTGATCTGAAGAAGTGTTAAATAGATTAGAATTCGATAGTTAATGCCTAATAACAAACTACAAATATTAATCACCCTTGAGTAGCAGTTCTAATAGGCTAATAGCACTACTAGTACCAGCAAGAATGGTAGAAAGAAATTAAATTTACATCAACAATGCAATGAAACATAAGTTATTGACGACACAAGCTACCTAAAAAAATTGTAATCAATTAGGCTAAGGTTATCCTTTATTTGTATTTTAAATTGCAAATAAAATAAAATAAACCTGTTCTAAAAGAATATCAAATGAAGCAATCAATTACTACATCCCAAAAATATCAAACACAGACATATATAAAAGTAATGTGATTCCTGCCATCTATCATTCTCTAATTTCAATCAACAAAATGATTCCCCTTAGATGCGCGTTAGCTGCACTCGTTTCTTCCCAAAGCTCGGTTTCCTTAATTCATTTCCCTTTTGTATTTTTGGTATTTGTATTTTGAGTTGCCACTTGAAATCTTAATTTTGATGCTTAATGAATTGTTTTAATCGGCAACGGAAAGTATAACTTAGAGATACACCCAACAGTAACCAATAATTACATAGCAACTTATGCCAGAAAACTTGAGAAGCTGGATGATTTCAAACTATAGATTAATAATTGCAGCTGGGAGCCTGTGCCATTCCTTTGAATCAAACACCGCACAATCTCTAACTGTTTTTCTAAGGAGTGTGTTATATATATACTAGGGCTTCATAATGTTGATTTGTCTACAAGGAACGATTGCCAAGCTTTCCAAAGGCAAATGAATCAATATATAAGGTCGGTTTTGTTTTCTATCTCTGACTCCATCTTCATAAACAAATTTATTTCTATCTCTTCTGATACAGTATACAAAATTACAAACGCAGCATAGAATATATGACTAGGGTTATTCCTTTGCAGTGAAAATGAAAACAAACAAGCAAAGAAATGAACAGAGATAATCATGAGATTTTACGGTGGTTAACAGATACAAAACGCAGAACAATGGAAAATGGAACAGCGAGATTATGCATAACAGTGAATGTATGCAATGCATGACGATCGGCATGATGAAAGGAGAATGGAATTGAGCAGCGATGCCCTAAAGAGAGAGAAAGAGAGAAAGGGGCGTTACAGAATCGAGAAAAGAGACGGCGGCTTTGCGAGCGTCGGGAGTGGAGGACCAATCAAGGGCAGTGGCAATAGCCTTCTTCCTCTTTCCTTCCTTCCTTTTTCTTTTTGGTTTTGCTTTTGTTGAATGTTGAGAGAAACTCAAAGCGACACTCTTCTTAGTGAGTCAATCACAGTAAGAGGCAAAGAAAGAGAGGGGGGGATTCCGTTTTATACGAGTGAGTGGGGAGATGGAGAATTGGAGAGAGGTGGGTGTTGGGTTTTAGTGACCACTTGAAATTCGGAAATTCTGATGCCCCTACTACACTCCTCATCAAATGTTTTAAAAAATGTGGAAATTTAGGTACACTGACTTCACGTTACTTGAGAGTCGTAAATTATCTAACAGCTCACACCTATTAATTTCACGTGAAATCAACTGTATTTGCGCCTAAATTTTCCCCTTTAACAAGTTATAACTTTTAAGC
>NC_029777.3:4330485-4331493 GCF_000817695.3 Arachis duranensis | reverse complement strand
ATAGCAATAATTGAAGAATTTAAATTTTTTAAAATAAAAAATTGGTAAAATAATAAAATAAAAAATTAATTATTATTAATTTTGTAATTTTTATAAAATATACATTCTATTGTTTTAATTTAAAAATAATTAATCTTTATTTTACTAATTTTGTCACGTTAAAAGATCTTATCCATAATTAATAATCAACCCATCATATGATTAGCGGATTAAAGGATAATTAACCATTTTATATTTTACAAAATTGTCCATTTTAAAACAAATAAAGGGATTTTGCTTTAGACATTCATTTTTACTCTATTCAGTTTTTTCATCTCTATACTTAAATATCTCTATAAAAACATTAATTTATATGGAGATAGAAATGAGTCAAATGACAATAAAATAGAAGGGGATGAATATTTTATTACTCATACCCGCTTCAAACATTAACTATTTGTTATATTACTTGCTATATTACAAGTATTTTATTTATCGTAAATTCATAATTATGGATGCTTTACAAACCTATATAATTTTCCATATGATATAATTGACAATAATTTGAACTATTATTAATTCATTCAACTATTTATTAATATATTTCTTTTAATTTAATAAATCAAATTAATTATATTAATTATTTATATCAACTAATTAATTTAATTAATTTTTACAGATATTTTTATTTAATTTAATTAGAATAAATATCAAATTATTTAATATTAGTGATGGAGTTGACACAAAATGTTCTTAGATGTGTTTTTTATTTATTTCTTTTAATTTATTAAATTAAATATATTAATTATTAATATCAACTAATTGATTTGATAAATTCTTAAAGATATCTCCTTATTTAACTTGTTTGATTCACTTCAATTCATTAGTTATGACTAATATAAGTTATTTAATTTAGTTTATTGTCCATCCTATGTTTTATGTATCAAGATAGTAAATACAATTTTATTTTAATTTTATTTTTAATATTTAGTTTTAACTTTACTCTTGATGTTTTAATATATTATAGTT
>NC_029777.3:4318989-4330013 GCF_000817695.3 Arachis duranensis | reverse complement strand
AATTAAATATATAATTTATTTTTGAATTTAAATTAAAAATTGAATAAATTATCATAAAAACATCAATCAATTTTGTCAAAAGTTTATGCATAATTTTATTTAAAAATTAATTACTCTATTAATTCTTATAGTTTTACAAAATTTATAATTAGGTCCTTGTATTTTTTTTTAGTTGAATCTTTATATTACTTTTAATTTTGTAATTAAATCCTTATCAGTGTAGAACACATTAGAATTAATAAAATAATTTTTCACAAATTGTAGATATCCACAATTAAAAACTTAAATAGATATTTGATCACATATTTTTTTAAAAAATATTCTATTAATTTTAATATTTTTTATACAAAATGACTTAATTACAAAGTTAAAAGTATTATAGAAACCTAATTAAAAAAAGTATAAAGATTTAATTATAATTTTGGTAAAACTAGGGACTAATAAAATAATTAAACATTCATTTAATAGTAAAAGTCTCTTTACAGCCACTAAAATCGTTGATACAAAAAAAGTTATAAGTTCTCATACAATAAAATAAAATCTATATAAAATAAATAACACATGCGATTTCAAAGTTATTAATTATATAGACTATGGACAATTTTTTAAATTGAAATTCTTATGAATCAACATGTAGTTTTTTAATATTTTTTACATTTTTTATATTTATCTAAATTGATCAATATTTAAATTGTTTATACATCATTTTTTTAATATTATGATTTTATAAATTATAATATGTGATATTAGATATTGTTATATATATATAAAAATTACTTTGTCAATCAAATTATAGGATAATATGATCATTTACTTTTTTTAATGACAATTATTGTCGAATTAAATAGTGTAAGAAATTAGAAAAAAATATTTACCAATCCAACGAATAATAATTTATTTTTCTAGAATAAATTATTGAATAAGTAAAGTTATTACAGTTTTTTTTTTTTACACAAACTAATACTCAACGATATTGTTTCAGTAATGTTACCAAAAAACATTAACCAATCCAATCACTTTTATAATGGCACAAGTTTATAAATTTTGAAACTTGAAAATTATGTAAACGTTGATCATATGTTTTGACTTCAAGAATAAATATAATACCAACAAATAAAATTGTCCCACATAAATTTCAACAAAGTGAAGACTCACATGCAGTCATCTTCATATAAAGTTGATAATTGAAAATTGTTAGATAATTTAACGTGTTTACTTAAATTTATCATTTAACAGTTTTCGATTATCAACTCATACAAAGAAGTGCATGTGAAATTTTATTTTTCAATAAAGACAAAATTACACAAGTATTGTCATCAATGAAAAATTATTCTACTTTAAAGATGAATACTATTTTTTGCATAATATTTTTCAACTTTGCAAACTTTAAACACAAATACTAGTTTTTTTTCCTAGTATTTCTTAACTTGGCAAGTCGAAGACTAATCTACCTCGAATTAAAGCTTCATTAAAATTCTTTGGCTAGTTAATGAGTTACTACACATAAAACTAGATTCAAATTCTTAAATACTAAACAAACAAGTGAAATAATCATTCAACTAATCTAAATTAATTGAGACAAATACTATTTATTTTTAATACTTTTAACATTAAAAATTATTACACTTTGGTTTTAATTGTAACTTTGTAAACATAAATATATACTAATTATATTACAAATTTTAAACAATATTAAAAAAAATCAATTTACCAAACTAAATTCATCAACTTCAATAATTTACCCAAGCATTTATTTATGTATGTATAGGGTAGGTATGAAACCGGTGTCGAGCCATGCGACCACTTCTTACACTAACCCCTTAAACAATCAATTTTATTAAGTATTGCTCGTACCGAGATAAACCTATAACGGTTGAAAAACATGTCCCATATTGTGCCAGGTCGAGCCGACTCAAATTGGTGTTTAAGCGTAGAGATAGATTACTGGCCCAATGTGGAATGTGAGCTGTCACATTTTCCCATACCCAAGCGTAGAAATTACACAACCCTGCTTTGTGCCATTGGAAACCTTCAACGATTGTCCTCTATCTTTTTTTGGGATTACATAGTGTGTTAAGTTGTCTCCTTTCTTGGAGAATAAGATTCCTATTATAACCTAGTTTCTTAAGGAGTTTGTCACAACTGTTACTCTATATTTAGAGGTAAAAGAATTACTGATCAGTTATTCACAAAAGAAGGCAAAGGGTAAAAGAAAATAATTGTTTTGGAGATATATTTTCTGAAAAAAAATTTTAAAAGTAATAAAATTTATTATTTTTTACCAATATTTTTAGCCCACAATTTTATACATTAGAGTAACAACTGCTCAAAAATAATAAATTATCCTAACTTTCTAACCTTCTTCTACTTTTATATTTAAAGTTAGGATTTTGCTAACTTGTACCCTAAAAGCATAAGTTAAACATACCAAAAAAAATAGGGGAAAACTCTGCGTACAAGCGATTAGGGCTTGTAAGTATTACAAGCTAATTAAACTCTAATCCCCAAAATTCGCTGCAAGTGCTACGTTTCTTACACGCGCTACATCCCTTCTTCTTCTTCTCCTTCTTTTTCGATCGTTCTCTTCTCCTCCTTTCTCACTGGTTTGTTCTTCGTCGTTGACGTTAGTTCCTCCACATACTGTTACGGCACGTTTTCATTGCACCTTCTTCTTCTTCTTGCTGCACGTTCTTCTTCCTCTTCCTCTTCTTCTTCTTCTTTTCTTTTGTTTCTTGCCTTCTCTTTCTCCTTCTTCATTTACGTGCTTTTGTCTCTGTTTTCTTTTTTCGTTATTCTCGATTTCTATTGTTTTTTGACATCAAGCTCTGAAATCGTTTTTGAAGAAGAAGAAGTAGCAGAAGATGAGGAGGAGAAAGAGAAAGAGTTCTGAATAATGCATGATTTTGGGTGTATTTCTTAAATCCTTTGGGTGTATTTTCTGTAATCATGTTTGGGTGTATTTCTGTAATCTCTTGGGTGTATTTTATGTAATCGTTTTGGTGTATTTCTGTAATGCTTGCCATTTTTTCTGAAATGAAAAATACACCCATAAATATCAGTAAGATACACCCATAGATATGAGTCAGATACACCCATAGATATCAGTCAGATATCACTCAAATACAGCCAAACGATTATAGAAAATACACCCAAACGGTTACAAGAATTCACCCAAATGATTATAGGAATACACCCAAAGGGTTATAGAAAATACACCTAAAAGATTTAAAAAAATACACCCAAAATTCGTTGAAGTACATCTTATGCATAATTCGGAGAAGAAGAAGAGTAAGAGGAAGAAGAACGTGCAGCAAGAAGAAGAAGAATTTCAGAAACCATGAAAATCGAAAAAAAAAAACGAAGAGGAAGAGGAAGAGGAAGAGAAAGAGGAAGAGGAAAAAGAAGAAGACGAAGACGAAGAGAAGAAGAAGAAGAAGAAGAAGACGAAGACGAACCGTTTGAGTGGGGCGCGTGTAGTTACGCTCCATTCAAAATGAGTTAATGCGCGTGTTAATGAAGTTTGGGCTGATAACTTGTAAAACTTGTACGGCCTTTTTACTTGTATGTGTAGCAGGCCCTAAAAAATATTTTATAAAAATTATTGCAAAAATAATTTTTTTATATTTTCAATGCATTGAATACATCAAAAATATTAAAAATTGTCCATTATTGTATTTTTAAAATATACTCTTAGAACACAAATTAGCTAAATTCTTAAAGTAATATCATGTCTTAAAAAACATTCATTGCTAGATCTCAGATATTAACAAAAGGGACTTCTTTTGAAATGAAATTTACGATGTACATCATGGTAATTCTCTCACCATAAACAAAGGAGGGGAAAAAAGAAAGAGCATTCATCTTAACGAAAACAATTTTTTTTAAGAAAAAAAGAAACTAATATAATAATAGCCATTACTCAGCAGAAGTATATATTCTTAATTTGACTCTATATGAATGTTATCAAAATCTAAGCTATGGTTTTCTTTCCTTTAACTTTATCCTTGTGTGAACCTTTATGTGGTTTTGATAAATCCAATGCATCAGTTGCGGTGTGTCTCTTGTTTTTTGGCACTCCAATTTCAGCAGCAGCATTACCTATGGGACCTGACCACGCTTGGAATGGTTCCTTTGAATAAATATACGACGTTGTTGAAGTGAAGGAGACATCAATAGGAACAGTATCTGGATCAATACGATGGGAAGATCCCAATGGAAATCCAAGTTGTCCATCTTGATGTGGCGGTGGGAACTTTTCACTCTTGCTCTTAGCATTTGCATGAGTTATTAGACGCCTTCTCTGTTAGGTATGAAATCATAACAAAATAAAGGGTCAAATATAAACAAGCAGATATAACATAAATGAAAGTTGCCAAATCTAACTCTCCTTCATACTCAGCCCCAACCATTGCATTTTATTAAAGCATTATTGGAATGAAGTCTAAAAGCATCACATATGTAATTTGTGATTAATGATAGAAGCAATTTTTTTGAACATACATCAATGTTGGATTGAATCTCAGCATTGGCTTCAGGAGCAGGAATAGCTTTCACGGCACGATCACGCATGCGATGCTTCCTTGGACCATTAGCCTGAGCTTTGCTTGCAGCCCTTATTCTGAATATTCACATTGACAAAGTGTCTTAGAGTTTCTCAATCGTAATAAGAAGGCTAAACTTACACTAGCAGGAATAAACAATAACAACAAAAACAACAACAACAACAAAGCCTTATCCCACTAGAAGCGGTCGGCTACATGGATCAAATGACATCATTGCATTCTATCATGTCTATACTGAGACTGTTGACACGTATATATGGCAGTGTCCATAGACTGTAGGTAAAGTTATTGGTGAGGGGTTGGGAGTGATATCTGTTAAATAGCTTATCTTAGGTAATATCATGGTCAACGCCACCCATTTTGTTCAGAAATTCCTATCTTCCTCCCATTCGCTCTCTCGGATCTTTTTTAAAACCTTTGTTCAAACCCGCACAAAGTTCTAGCATGCAGAAAGTGAAATTTAAAAGCAATGATACCTTCTGGCCTCTTCGTCCTGCCGTCTAGCATCCATTTCCTTGCTTGGAGGATATTTTGGAAGACTTGAAGGATCACAAGCATATGGCTCTGTGGTGAAGAACTGCAAAATGAAGAATAGACTAGTAAAGTAAAATAGGAGATTGGTACTATTTTAATTTTTTAATGGGAAAACTATCCAGACTCAACAAGCATAATATCAAAACTGGATTCAAGATTATTTCACTTTATAATTTCATACACCTATATTGTATTAATTATGTATAGGTACTTTATAGTAACCAACCTCACTTCGCAAAGCATCTGAGGCAGTTTTCCGTTCGGCAGGATCAAATGCCAGAAGACTTTCTATAAGGGGTAGTGCAGAAGGTGGAAAATCTTTAAATGTCTCTCTTAGGCATCTCTTGTATGGCTCTCGAGGCTTAAACAAGGTGGCGTTGGGCAACTTCGACTTCTTCCAATATTCATCAGAAGGTGAACCACATAGTTTGTATATCTTATGCAGTTGCTCCACCTAAGTCATGCATTAGAGAGTGGGGACAAAAAACAAAGAAAGTATAAACTTAATTGATGTACGCATGGAGATATTACTTCATACAAACTACAGAACTATCTATACATGGCACATTAGAATTAAAGTGTATACCTGGGAGATTTAAAGAACATAGACATGAAGAAACAGGTAAAAGTATTGTAGACAATACATGGTAATTATTGTTTATATCCACATCATTCCTAGTACCTCTAAGTCCTCGTGAATGCATAATATAAAACAAATTCATAAAATTACAAAAGTACTTGTGATCTAGATAACCACGGAACTAAAATATCCTATAAGTAAAGCCAAGAGATGTACGTTACCTCTGTACGACCCGGCATAATTGGCTTTCCAGCCAATAACTCTCCTAAAATGCATCCGGCGCTCCATAGGTCTATACCCACACCATAATCGGTGGCACCAAGAAGCAATTCTGGGGGCCGGTACCAAAGAGTTACCACTCGACTAGTCATGGGATGCTTATGGTTTGGATCGAACAAAGATGCCAGTCCAAAGTCAGCAATCTTAAGTATTCCTTCATTGTCAATGAGAAGATTTGATTTTTATAGCAGTTGATGCATGTAACATTTGACCTACAATTGAAAGAACAATAGTTGGCAATTTGACGACTTCAAGTACTGCTGTTTGAAAATAAAGTGTACTAATTATCAAAGGAAGACTATTGAAATCGTAAAATTATTAAGGCAAACCTTGTCTAACCTGAGGTTCCGTGAACCTGATTCGTGGGCTCGCAACAAGTCCAGCTAAATCATGCACCATGTAATCAAACACCAAATACAGACTGCAGGACATCCTTGATGTAACTAAGCCTTGCAACTTTACAACATTTGGATGATCCAATCTCCGCAAAATAAGAATCTCTCTAGCCATGAATTTTACACTCTCAGGTTCCAAATTATCAAATCGAACCTTCTTTAGAGCAACAATTTTGCCTGTCATCATGTCTTTAGCTTTGTACACATTACTATATGTTCCTTGCCCGATCTATTATGAAAGGAATAGGAAAAGAAACTATGAGAATTAAAGAAATCGAGTCCCTAATTCCTATATTCAACTGACTCACATGTTGTAGATTTCGTTCCTTTCAATTCTACCAAAAAATATAGAGTAATGGACAAAAGGACACATAAAAGAGTGTGGTAGTCAAAAATACATACCAAGATTCGTAGATATCATGGTGCATCCAGAGATTGTTTTGGACTGACAAAAATACACACAAAAGATTCGCAAATATCAAACCCTTACTAAGGGCATGACACTTTTGTCCATCCAAAAACAATTTCTGGGTGCGCTTTGATGTTTACGAATTGGTGTGCACTATTGTCCTCTCAAAATTCTTTCATATACTTTTGTCCATTTACTCCTCAAATATATCAATAACTAAAATGAGTTTTACTTTGGGAAAAACTATATTTGCGTCCAACATAATCTGCATTGATGAACTTCAAACCCTATCCACACATGGAAAAATGGCATAATCAATCAAATACTTCTTCCTTTTCATGTTAAACCGCCACAACAATGCACACGAAATCAGTCAAAATTAACTAAAAAAGAAAGCAATAACCTTATCAATCTTCTCAAATGTGTCAGCCTTTCGGGGAATCCAGCCGTTAAGCGCTTCGCCGCACACGGCGGTGAGCCAGGGTGGCCAGCCAGCCGCAACCTGCTCACCCCTTAAATGCTTGGGAGGATTGCTTAGCCGCGGATTCGGTTTCTTCGATCTTCTCCTTTCTCCCCTCGGCTTCTGAACTTCGCTGCCACTCTTCTCTTCCTTGTGGTGGTTACCACCATTGTGATTCCGATTCTGATTCTGAACCTCTACCGCGTCTCCATCAACCTTATTATTACTCTTAGAATCAGCACCGAAACTCTTCTCCTCTTTCACCTCTGCGATTATTCCAGAAGAAACCTCCCTGCTAATCACACACCCCATTTCTCTCTGAATCCAAGTTTCATCACGCGAACTCCCCTATCCTTTGTGTCATCCTGCAAGAAATTGAGGAGAAGAGACTGATCTGAATTTGAAATAGAAAAAGAAAGTAAAAAAGTTGACCGAGGAAGTTCAAAAGATAAACGAGAATGAAGGGATTCTCAGTGATCTGGTCCGAAAAGGAAAGTGAAAACGAAAGATTTATTAGGTAGCAATTACCCGAGATTTGATGGTTTCTCCAATTAAAAAATAAATAAATAAGAAAATATTTTTTTCTTTTTCTTTTTCTTTTTTTTTTTTACCCTGAAAGGGAAGAGAGAGAAAGAGAGAGATGGTTAGCAGAAGAAGAAGAGTAAAGAAGTGTATGAAAGAGTGGACGATGGTCTTGTCTCTGCTTTTTGGTGTTAGTTTTGTGATGTTCTCTTTTGGACAGCCGTCTTTTCCGGCTCTTAACACACAACAAAACAAAAACAATCACAATGCCAATTAGAGAAACACACAGATCTCTCTTCCTTCTCCTTCTCCTTCTACTTCTCACAACTCAAATTAGCCCATTTGGAGTAACCTACTAATCTCATCCTATGCTGACTGATTTAGGATTTTAATTAAGTGTATTCTAATGGAGGAAGTATAAGGAGTTAATAAAATATTTGTATAATATATATAATGGGAGTTTAGAAATGTTTGATTCATTAGAATAATAGATGTTTATTATCCCTGTTTGAATAGTTATTTTGGATAGTATGAATATATTGTGTTTGAGAAATTGGTAGTATTTTATTTTGAATGTTCATTTTTTAACTCATATTAGATCAAATAAATAACTCATTGTACAAATAATTCATTGGCTCCTAAAATTCATTCTAATTTAATGGTAATGTAGTAATATGTTAAGCAACTAAATACTCAAAAAGTTATTTGTTCTTTAAGAATATTTTTAATTTTCTAAAATTTTTTAAAATTATTTTTTGTTAGACAGATTATCTGTTAATCATTTTAAAGATAGAATAAGCTTTTTTTATAACAATATTTTTTACTTTTAATTATCTTAGAATAAAATTTATTTGTTCAATATAAATATTAAATTATTAAAAATAACAAAAGCTAATTTATTTTTCTGAAACAATTTTTAATATTTTAAAAATAAAATTTATTGACACATAAAATATTCGATCTAAACTTTAAATAAATTTTTTTTAGTTATGATTAAATTAATTATAAATTTCAAATTAATATATAAATTCAATTAAAACTTTTAACATATTAAAATTTAATTATAAATTTAAAAAATATAAAAATTAATAGAATAATTTAACCTTGAGATATTTAGTTATTTACCCGATAAATTTAGGTTATCCGAAGAAAAAAGTACTAGTAGCAGTAGTATTTTATGATTGTTTGCTGTTTCGTAATTCATAATCTAAGTAGTACAATTTTTGAATACTTTATTGTTATTGCGTTAGGAGAAGGACAGTGCCCTTTTCCATCTCTGTCGCAGCTTACCCGCTGAAATCTATGAATTTGTCTCCTCTCTAATCAATGTAATAAACTTCTCTTGTACGTACTATATTGGAAGATAAATTATTTTAAACAGTTATGTTACGCATATAATTGTTTTTAATTAAATTCAATTAAATTATAAATTCACAAAAATTAATTTTAAATTAAAAAAACATATAAACACGCATTCTCGCAATTATTTAATAGCACAAACATTAATATGAAAAATATTTTTTTTTTTGATTAAAATTAAAACGATCAAACTCAAAATCTCTCAAAATCTTTGTGAAAATTCAAGAAAATCTCAAAGTTACGTTTGAAATCTTCACTAAAAAACACAAAAACAGAAGACAAAAAATTAGTAAAGGACCTATTCACTAATCATCCAGTTTTTTCACTTTTCGCATTTTCGATTGCGAAACACTAGATAGTTACATTTCTATTTATTTAGTAGATTTATTATTTTGTGTTCTTGCATTAAAGTACATACCTGTTCTCATTATACTGTTTATTTGATGATAACATTGTTAGGTTAGTGTAAAAATGTTATGTAGTGTTTCTTGTATATGCATGTTTGAGGAATTTGAATATGTTTTTGTGCATGTTTGAGTGTTTGCATGTTTTGAATTGAATTCGTGTGCAGTAATCAATAACAACTTTCGATGCATTTTGTCTGAACTGAGGTGCACTTGGTGTTGTGTCCACTTTTTGTTGTAACTAGGCAACATAATGTTGTTGTAATGTTTTTTGATGTTATTTTGTGCATGTTCGAGTGATCTGCATGTGTTTTTGTCTATTTTTGAGGGACTTTATTCATTTATTTGTTGTAATTAGCCCATAGAAATTTATTGTAACGCTTCTATTGTCATTTTTTGCATGTTTGATTAAGTTGCATGTATTTTTGAACTGATATTGGGTGATGCAATAAAGAAATAATAGTGGTGTATTTGGTTTGTGTAACATCTTTATTATCAGAATGTCACGCTTTCGGCTGAACTATTATGATAGAGCGGATATTATGACGACTTCTATACATATATAATAATAAAACAGAAGTCTTTAACTCGAAACCGTATCGCTGTTTTCTTTAAAAAAAACAGAAAATACTTTTTCTTTCGTTTTACAAACATTCATATTTACAATACCAATCATAACACTTTTCAATTACACACACACACACACAAATCCTTTAATACATGTAACTTACAAATATTAATCATCATTACAATCACGATTCTTATCTCTCTTTACACAAGTATAACAATAATAGTGAGGAAAAAATAGTAGCTAAGCTAATACAACAATATCGCATAACCAAAAGCGCAAAAAACTCTTCATAGGCTTCTTCGTCTGTTTCCTTAAAAGATAAAGCTGTAGGGGGTGAGAACCTAACCACACAATCTCACCAAAAAAGTTTAGAATTATCATAAGAGAATATATACAAAGACAGTTGTTTTCATCTGTAGTGATCATCGCTCGTCTTATGAACCACTTTGAAAATCAATAATCAGTTATTCAAAAATCCAAATTCATAGTTCAATCATAAAAATCTTAAAAGTTACTTAAATTGTATGAATAACTAACGTGTTCTTAGGGGTGGCAAACGGGCCTAAACCTGCCGGGCCGGCCCGTGTAACCCGCCAGAAAAGGCGGGCTGGACTGGAAAATCGGGACTGCCAAATAGCAAAAGCCTGCCTAACCCGCACCGTTTAAAACGCGGACTTTGGCGGGCTTTGGCGGGGCGGGGCGAGCTTCCCCGCCGGGCTAAGATTTTTTTTAGTGAGTGGGTATTTTTGCAATTTTTTTGCCGAAACCTAATTTCCCCCAACCTAACTTACAAGAGTATGAAGATAAAAATTGAGTGTTTTGAATTATGTTTATGTTATTTTGAAGACAATATTTATAATTATGTTTTGGATTATGTTTATTTTGCTTTGGAGAGAATATTTATACTTATATTTTGAATGAAAAATTGGTTTATAATTATATTTATTAA
>NC_029777.3:4293369-4318920 GCF_000817695.3 Arachis duranensis | reverse complement strand
GCTTGCGACCCCTACATGTTCCAAGTATAGGTTCATTAAGTCTATGCTGAACCAATTTGGTTTTTCATACTTTATTAAACTTCAAACATAAATCAATCACGGTCTCCGACCCATCACATAAACAATCACGGCCTCTGGCCAAAGCAAAATCAATCTACACTCAAACCACCACAAGTCAATGTACATATCAAACTTACCAAGGCATATAACTTATCAATCACGGCCTCCGTCCCAAACAATCACAGTCTCCGTCCCAAACATAATCAATCACGGCCTCCGACCCAACATATAATTAAATCAATACTCAAACCACCATAATCTGAACCAACCAGTCACAAACACAAGTAATAAAGTTCAAACATAGTCAATAACAATTACAACAAGTATGACAATTAGCAGTTAAAACAGAAATATTTACATAGGCAAATCAAATACAATATGCACACCCAAACAATGCCATATAGATGCATATGATGCATGCCTGTCCTACTGGCCATGAGCTCACGTGTCGATTAAACTTTCAGAATCCGACACATCCGGTAGCTAACCCGGATATCGTCTCTCTGTTATACTTTTGCACTCTTGGGATAAAGTGTCCGCCACACTCTTGTGATATAGTGCCCAATATTTTTTCTGGGACATAGTGCTCTCATACTATTAGGATATAGTGAGCCGCCATACTCTTGGGATATAGTGCCTGCCACACTTTCCAGTATATAGTGTTCGCTACACTCTTGGGATATAGTGTCCGCCACACTTTACAAACAGAGAGAGTACGACGCAATAAAAGGGAAACAGATCATACACAACCAAGATCACAAGCAAAATCGCAACTCAATATAATCATTTTTCAATCAACCTAATCATAATCACAACCACCATCCATAAGGAATATAGTACCCGACACACTCTTAAGATATAGTGCTCGACACACTCTTGGAATATAGTGTGCATCACACTTTTCAATCATTATCATTATCATCATCATCATCAAACTCATCATTAACATACTCAAAATCAAGCATAATCAAGATCATAAGCAAAATTGCAACTTATTATAAACACCACTCAATCAGACCTCACTATATCATAATCACCATCTATCAGAGATATAATGACCAACACACTTTTAGAATATCGTGTCCGGCACACTTTTTGAGATATAGTGTCCGCCGCACTTTTCAATCACAACCACAATCCAACATATCATAATCAAACTCAAGTCGTGAGCGGGATATAACCGCTGTCCTCACCGCAGGTGGGACAAAGCCACATTCCCCGCAACATAATAACACACTGAACAAGCGGAATAACACCACCAAGGCAATCAATTTATCAAACTTAAATTCATTAATCCCAATCTTTTATCAATTCTCATTAACTTAAATTCTTCAATTCTCCATCCCACTCAAACATATCAGTTTAATCTACTCAATACACTTTCACTCGTTCTAGAGCCTAAGAACTAGTTAGCGGATCTTAAACAGGGGTTACAGAAGTGAAAAAACAGATTGGATAGGCAAAAAAACTAAAATCAATATTTTCTGAAAAAAAGGATAGTCGTGCGTATGCCTGAGCTCCGTTTGGTGCGTACGCACAGAAACGCACACGAAAAATATTCAATTCTGTAATGCAAGTCGTGCATGCGCAGGACTTGACTTTTGTGCGTACGCATGGTATACGCACGAAACTCTTTCAATTCTGTAACACCCCTCATACATACGCATGACCTTAGTTTTCTCCGACTTCTGTAGAATTCAGTTTTTAACCATAAACTTCAAACGTGCATAACTTTTTTGTTAAAAATCATTTTTCATCCGTTCTTTGAACGTCATGACCTAAACAAACCCAATTTTTATTTAAGATAAGTTTCGTAAAATTTAAGGGTCTGAAAACCAAGTTATGACCTGTTGAAATTGGTCAAGAATTCTTTTTTACTAAAATCTACAAAATACTACTTTTCACAAAATCTCCTTTCAATTCAATTTAACACACCCCAAAATCATTTCAAAGCATTCTTAACATTCATTTATCAATTCCTACCCATCCAATCCCTAACCAACCCTAATCCAATTTTCAATAAAGTCTTTAACACATGGCACTTATGCATTCACAATTCACAAACAACACAATAATTCAGGGTGTGTTTGGAGTTCACGTTGAGGAAGAGAAAAGCCCGTTTGAGCGTCTTGAACATTCCACTTTTATGTTTGGCAATCTTTTGGAACTCTCAACCCAGAAGTGCTTACACCTCTAAATGTACGTTTACCTTAAGCAAAAAATTCTAACTTCTGCGTTCACGTTGGGGAAGTTTAGTTACCATTGATAAATTAGATGAGAATTTTTTTTTTACCAACCTTACCCTTCATTTTCTTTTATAAAAAGGATGCAAGTAACCATATAACTTTTTTAGTAGTTCTTTGTGTATGTTCTTCGTTCTAATTTTTTTTTTCATACAAATTTATTTCAATCACGGCCCAGATAAAAAATTTATTATTTTTTGTTTATATAAATTCTTTTTTCTATCCTTTATTGTACTATATTTATGTTGTGTATAATTTTTTTATTTTTTTATTTGGTTTTATTCATATGAATTTTATTTACTTCTTATTGTAATTTTTTTATATAATATATGTTGTTGATCGTAATTATTATATACTATGTTTGCATGATTTTTGTTTCGTTTTTATTGTACTTCTGACTGTACTTTATTTTTGTTTTTATTATATACTAATTATAAGTAACAAAAGAGTCATAAATAATAAAAATTTATAGTCCAAAATGATACTAAATTAAAGAGTACTAACGGTATTAAAAAAATTATAGAACATTTTCTTTCTCTTTGACATTATAAAATGTGTAATACTATCTTTCATATTTTTATTTTTTATTGTATTTATTTTATTTATATGATAGATATTTTTTATATTATTTTTATTAGTGTTCTGATTTTGCATATATATAAAAAAATTATTTAAACTGATGTCTCTTTTAGTAATTTTTCATCTAAAAATAATTTTGAGTAGTATAATTTTTTCACGTTAATCCAAACTAACTTTTCATCAAAATCAATTTTACAAAGATCAATTTTATGCAAACTCCCGTTTACAAACGGTAATCCAAACATACACTTAGTCACCCAACGTGCTCCATATCTACGTCCTATATCAAGATCATCATGATGATAACCTAAAATTATATTATGTTGGCATAACAGCTTACTAAAATAGTAACCATTCACGCAGACAATGAACAAATGATCTGAACAAGTGGCCCCACGGATAAACTCGCGTTGATGAATTTTTCACCGTTGTAGATCACCAATGGCGGTACTGCGTCAATATATTCTTCAATTTCAATTAGGAAACAGAGAGCAAGTGCGATGGTTTCAATTGAAGGACAATTCTGGGGGAATGACACTGATACTCCGTCATCTTCTTCCTGATGCTCAAACCATGCTGGAATTTCTTTCCTAAGGATCAACATTTGCAAGAAGTCTTCACGATTTTGGGTAGCTGATTCTGCAAAGCCACAACATGCCTTTGATATAACATCATCAGTTGAAAACAAGGGTTCATTTGTTCGGAGCATGATTTGGGGAAGAAACAAAAATTGAATTTTTAATAGTTTAGTAAATTATACAATTACCCATTTGGGCTATAATTTAATTACCAATAGTTTAACTATAGTTAACATAACCACTAATTAAAGAGTGACATGTCACAGAGGGTAATATACATGTTATTATAGGAAGGGTAGAGTAGAATTTACCTTTTTTAAAACTAAGAGAATATAAATTATTTTATTTCTCATTAGTTTCATCAATGTTGTTCTAAATTAATGTTGTCTTTCACAAATTTAGAAAGTTTTTTTGGTAAATAATTTGGGTTTGCCACTATTTGATTTTTTGATATAGTCTAATTAGTTAATTTTGATCAATTTGTTTGAGTCACTGTTACTTAAACCGTGACACCAATTTCTGGATTTGTTTTATATATAAAAGATTAATCACTTTTGCATTTCATTTTTAGGTCTTTTAGGACTCTTTGTTGCATTTTCTTATTTTGCATATGTATATAATAAGCTCAGTACAAATAATGAAATTCTTCAAGAAATTTATCTATAGGGCACCACTCCAATTGATTGAAAATTTTTGTGTTGAACTTGCTTGAACTATACATTGTGGAACATGATTTTTGAGCTAAGAACACAAGCATGTCAGTTTTGAGCCTAATTGTGTGGTTAAATCTTATAACCACTTATTTCTATTCTTGTGTGCATTGTTCTCTTTCTATGATTGTAATCTTTAATTTGTTTGATTCTTTATGTCCATTATTCAATGTATACATGCATTTATATGATTGAGGTCATTGTTTCATTTAGCTCACCTACCCAAATAGCCTACCTTTCATCAACCATTGTTAGCCAACTTTGAGCCTATTTTAACCCATTTGTTCTTTAATTTAGCACATTACAAGCCTTTAAGCGAAAAACAATAAATGTCCGTAATTTGGATCTTTGATTAGCTTAGGCTAGTGAGTGTGTGTATCATTCAAGTGTGAGAAAACTTGGGACATTGGTTGGGGTAAAAGGGTAATTTTGCTTTTTGTTAGAAATATTGAGAATTGGGTACATACTCATGTGTTAATTAAATGTAAAACCATATGCATTGACGCTCTTGTATATATTTTAGTTTGAAAAAAATGATGATAAAGAAAAATATATATATATGAATGAAAAATAAAAGAAAAAATAAAAAAGAAAAATAATAAAAAGGGGACAAAATGCCCCAAAATAAAGTTCAATAAAAATCAGTACATATGGGATGTGAATTGAAAAGAGAAATGCATGAGTGTGTGGAAAAAGTGAGGAATATGGGTAGTTAAGTTAGCTTTCAAATTGTATAGGTTGTTATATAGGTTAGGTGGGAAGCTTAAGTTTATCAAAGATTCAAATTCTAGTCCACTTAACCATATACAATCCTACCTTGACTCTAACCCCATTACAACCTTATGAAAAGTCCTCATGATAATTGTATGCATGCATGAAATAACTGTTGATTGTTAGATGAAAAACAAATCTTGGAAAGCATGATTAGGGGAGAATTGAGTGAATAAACTCCAAACACTAGAGTGATTAGAGCGGATACACATCCGGTGAGGGTTCGATTGCTCAATTACATGTTTTCACCTAAAATCATCATTTTTCTTACAAGTTTGTAAAAATCTTCAATAACTCAATTCAATTGTGGATTTGATTTGATTGCTATTACTTTAGCCCTTATGCTTATATATGTTTTCTTGGGAATTGTTTTATTTTGACTAAGTAGTTGCATTCATTTAGATAAATTTCATGTAGATAGGTTGCATTTAATTAGTTTGCATTGATTAAATATTGGTACCCTTTGTTTCTTTCTTAATTCTAGCATGAAGACATGCTTGGTTTAAGTGTGGGGAGGTTGATAAACCCCATTTTTAGGGGGGTTTATCTTGTGCTTAATTTAGGGGATTTTATCACCTTTTCTCACATTTATTCAATGAAATTGCATGGTTTCAGGATTTTCTCCTAATTTGTGCTTAAGTGTAAAAACATGTTTTAGGCCTTTAATTTGCTAATTTTAATTCATCTTTGATTCTACTAGATGCCTTGATATGTTTGTTAGTGAATTCAGGATGAAAGGCTAGGGATGGATCAAAGGAATGAAGAGAAAAGCATGCAAAGTAGAGAACTCATGGAAAATAAAGGATTTGGGGAGCATTCATTGACGCGCACGCGCGACAGACGCGCAAACGTGAATGAGAAGTCGCATGGCGACGCATAACAGACGCATACGCGTGGATGGAAAATGTCAACGACGCATACGTGTGACCCATGCGTACGCGTCGATACTCGCACGTGACCTCATTAAAGTGAAATGCTGGGGGCGATTTCTGAGCTTCCCAGGCCCAGATCCAACTCATTTCCTGGGGCTATTACATGCAGAATTCAAGGGGGATCAAGGGGGTGATTCACACATTTTAGTTTTAGAGAAAGATGTAGAATTCTAGAGAGAGGCTCTTTCCTCTCTCTAGATTAGGGTTTTTTATTTTCCTTTTTAGATCTAGATATACTTCTTCCCTTACTTTAATTTTCATTTTTTGTTGTTCTAGTATTTTACTTCTCTTGTTGTTTCCTTTATTTTGTTAATTTTAGTTTATGAACTCTTTTGTTGATTTCCATTTCCTTTTAATGCAGTTTATGATTTCTATGTCTTTTTATATTTGCTTTGGTTTCCTATTGTTGGTCTCTTGCCTTTGTAGTTATAGTTTCCTTTAATTCTTTCAATTTATGTTGTTTACTTTTATTGCCCACTAGGTGTTTGATGAAATGTTTTTTTAGTCATGATTTAGATTTTTATCCTCTTGACTTGTGTTGAGTAATTAGTGACTCTTGAATTATCAAATTTTTAATTTTTTATTTTAAATTATTAAATATTTTGAAATAAAACTAAACAAATATCTATTTTAGAATAGAAAGAAAGAAACAGAAATATTCTAGAAACTAAAAGTAAAAAAAAATTGAAATTCTTTTTGAAATATTTTACTTTAAGATTTTTTTATTTTTGATTATCTAATAAATTTCTTAATAAAAATATATTTTCTTTTCATTCATTTGAAAACAGGCATAAATTTCTTTTTTAAAATTTTCTTTTTATTTAGAATTTCATTGCTTAATTTTTTTTCTTTCATTTTGAGAGTTTCAATAATTATTAAATTTATCTTAAAAGATTTTTTCTCTTGTTAAATAGTTTATTCTTTTTTTCATTATTTTTAGAGAAGTCATATTTTTATTATTTATTATCTTAAAATAATAAATTGAGTTTGGATAGACATTTTTGATGCGGCTATTGAAATAGTCCTTTTGGCTGTATTTTCTTTGACTCCTTTTTTTTATTATAATATATTTTTTAAAAAATTGTTTTATCCTTTAGATATGTTCGAATTGTATCAAATAAGAATTTAATTTTTTTAGGCGTTATGTGTGCATGTTCCAGAAAAAATACAAGTCGTTTAAAATTTAAGATTAGTACTTATTTTTAGAAAATTTATAGTACGTTGATAAGATCCACTAGTATATAAAAGAATGAAAAAGTGCTTTTGTGGTTGTGGAGTAAGAAGTCTTCGTATTTTAATACATGTATTTAATTTAAGTGCCCGCTTTACAATTTTATTGGTTAATGGTTAATGATGCACGTAAGTATGATTATATTTGACTATACAATTCTCAATAAGCTAGACTCAGGCTTTGAGTTGTTTCATGCCACAAATAAACTCGAACACTTAAGAAATTTATAGGATAGACGGATTCGCACCTCTTACAATTGACACAGTCCTCCGTCTTAGGACAGAAACAGATTTTAACTTATATATGTTAATAACTTGAGTTTTAAATAATTAAAAAAAAACATATGCTCAAATAATAAAGCCAAAAACAGATAAAGTACCTAAATATTGAATCTTGAATTAAGAAATAGATTCTAAAAGTTAAAAAAGACAGAGATAATATGTTTCTTTTGAATCATTTATTGTCTTTGAAAATAAAATATATATTCAAAGCTGATTTTCTGTTTGATTTCAAAAAAATTGATCCAAATCTTTAAATCAGATAAAAAAACATTGATTTTGAACAAAAAGAAGCAGAAAATAAAAAGAATACAGAGAAAGAAGAGAATGCAAAAAATATGAAGAAGGAAGAGAATGTAAAGAATGCAGAAAATACAAAAAAAAATTGAAAAAAAATGAAATCCGGATGAAAAAAGTAGTTATATATATTCACGCATTAAGAAAAATTTGTTTGAAGTAGTAGTGCGTAAAGGTAAATTAAGTTAAAGCTACTCGGTTGGATTTAGTTAGTTAAATCACTTCAACGTATAGATTAATTATATGTTAAAAATCATCCCACATACCATATTATTAAAATAAAAAGTTTTATTAGGCATTTGGCCAAAATAATAAAAATCCACAAAATCATATAAAATTTACGTACAAATTTGCGCATCAATAACATGGACCGTATGAGCAGGAGGTGAACTGTTTATTATAATTTATATGACAGAAGCAAACCCATTATCCATGTGCAAATAATTATGCAATAAATACATTTAAAAGAATTAAAACTTTTCATTTTCATTTATCTTTAATCTTTTTACCCTTTTTATTTTTATTTTGAAGACTTAAACAAAAAACATGTGTAAGTGTAACCAAACTCATAATATTACCATATATCTCTACTACTAATAAACGGATTGAAATAGAACAATCACTTTTGATCGCATCAAATTTTGCGCAATATATCCTTCTACTAACATTAAGAAATAACTTCTTTATTGTATATATTTTTTCTTGAAGATTTTTTCATTGTGACTTTTTTTATAATATTCCATAAATGAAAGATGAGGATTAACCTATCAATCCACTAGTTATAAAAGTGTAGTTCACTTATTTCTGAACTTTTAGTAAGTATACCGCTAAGCGCCCAATGCCCACAGTTTTTTGTTTTTTTTGTTTTTTGTTTTTGGTCAAGTGGATTGGACAGCTCCCAATTTTAGATATTACATTCATATTTCACATGCACATAACACACTCACACACACTACTATGAATATTATGGATTCTTAAACCAAGAATCAGCCTCAGCTGGAATTAGAATCCGGATGCAGCATTGTATGAGGCAGAGAACTAAGTCATGTGTGCCGGGCCTCTGCTGCCCAATGCCCACAGTTTAAGCATGGTTGGAACTCACAAGGTGGAATGAATTCACCACTAACTAACCTTTTCATGTGGGTGGTAAGTTGGTAATCCAAATAATAGTACTATCTTTTAATTTTTAGTTTTATTCAAAATTTACTATATTTAAGATTATTTCTTTTGTCCAAATATATTATATTTGTTAAAAAAATAAAAGGATCAATCAATTTGAGAAAGAAGTACTAAACAAGTGATCCGGTCACACAGGGCTCAAATCCCGGGACAAGTTACTACTACAACTACCAACTCTTCAGCATCAAATTTATTATCTCTTCTTGAGTTCTAGTTTTTTTTCAATTAAATAGCACCAAACCAGCTTTTAAATTATTTTGAGGGTTAGCTGAGACGGTAGTTTAAGTCTTAATGTAAGGTCTAGACTTCTTTTAAAATAGCGTTTGACTTGTGTTAGTGTTAAGGTGTCGTCGTTCGAATTTTTCATAAGGAGGTAGGGATTGGTATCTGCAAAAGATGCCGATGTTTATGTTAGCAAGAGTTTTAAGCATGTTTTTAGTAAATTAGACTCTGAATATACCTGAGTATATTAGTATATTTATAATAGAGAGATAACCACTTTTTTAGAGTAGTTCCATCTTTGTGGGTGGATAACCATTTTCTTTATCTTGTAAGTTTGTTGAGATCTTTCTTTTAGATAAAGTAGAAATAATAGGAGATATTTCAGGAGATGGTTACTTATTCAGATAAGTAGGGTTGAACTACTTTTGTCGTGTCCAATCTCTTTGAGGTCGGGTAAGTAGATGAGACCACCTTTTTTGGGTAGGCTTTTATCCTTATTGGGACTGTCTTTATGTTTTTGGGTCAGGGTACGAACATTGCCCTTACTTGAGTTTGAGCTCTTATAAGGTCGGACTCGAGCATTTGTGGCTTCAGTTTTCTTCGTCAGGTACACCGCCTTCAAAAAGTCGGGTGTTCGACGTGTTTCGAAAATTTTTTAAACGTTGTGCCGCTTAATGACACAGCATGCATTACGTTGCAATTTTCTTGGGATCTGTGCGCGTCATTAATGAGGAGTGCAAAATGTCTCTTTTGTCCCTTATGTCATAAATACTTTACTTTTTCCCCTTCGTTCCCTTTCCTCCTTTCACTTCTTTGCACTTTGTTCCATTTATTCAAGATTTCTCCATCTTTAAATTTTTAGAAGATTTTGTTCGCGCTTTGGTAGAGAATCGTTCGTGTTTTTGCAGTTCGATGTGCCCGTCTATTTTCGTGCTTCTTCAAGGTTTGTGCCCTTGTCTATGTTTTCTTGCTTTTCTGCATTCTGGGTTGTATCCATATGTAAATTATTGGTAGTTGTAAAATATTGCTTGTGATTGCTAGTTTGACTTTGGTGCTTTGCGTTCTTGAAAATCTAATTTTGGCTGTTTGAAAATATTTGAAATTTTTTTTACTGTTGTTGTGATTTCGAACATGGGGTTCTATATTGCTCCTAAACAATACCATTTTCGAATAGAAGGTGGCTTCGTTTCTATATGTACAAGGTATCACATAATTGTTTGTGTTCTGGGAGGGTTTTGCAATATTGACCCGACCTCTTTTGAGTTTGTGAATGCCTGTGTTGCATCTTTTTATGATTGGGATGTTAGTGTCGACCTTTTAAATTGACTCGACCTTATAATTACTTGTCTTGTTTGACCGATTTGTAGTAATGGTTTTTTGTTTTATTGTATTGTAGGTGTAGTTTGTATGTCTCATTCAATAGTTCATAACATGTCGTCTAAGATCCCGTCCGAGTTAAAATGGGTAGATTTAACTGTTCTTACTCCTATCCCTGTGATTGATAATGAATATGTTGAGGCATTTCATAGACATTATAGGCTATGTTTAAGTCGAGAGGATGAGAGAAACTATGAAATTGTCATTGATGACCCTAAGAAGAGGCTATGCTTCCCCTGACTTGATAGGTTGGAATGGCATTTCATATATGGCTATGATTGTTTTTTCACGAAGTTAGGAGTTACCTTTTCTTTTTCTGAGTTTCAATCTGAGGTCCTTAAATTCAGCAACATTGCCCCTACTCAATTGCATCCTAATTATTGGGACTTCTCAAAAATATATCAACTTCTTTGTCGGGAACTAGATGTCCGACTTTCTCTTAAGGTCTTCTTTTACCTTTTCGTGCTCACCAAACCCTTTAATTCTAAGAAACAAGGTTGGCTTTCTTTCCGTGCTATTCAGGGTAGAAAAGTTTTTGCTATTTTTGATGAGTTCTTTCATGATTTTAAAAATTACTTCTTTAAGGTCCGATCTATGGAGAGTGTCCGACCTTTTTTCTTGAATGATGAGGATGAGTCTATTTTTCTTTTGTATTTGAAAGAAAATCCTGTGATAGTTAAGTATAACTTGGATGATTTAGACAAGGTAAAAGAGAGTGTGGTCGGGGTGCTTTAGAAGTTCTGGGGCCGAGCTCCTTATTTGGACACAAAGAGGTATTTAGGGAACTCGAACCAGTTTCAGTCTGAGCTAGGTAGTTTCTCTTACTTTTATAGATTTACTTGCAAAATTGCGTTGACGACTAATGTGCCTTCATTTGGGTGTAGCAAAAAGGATGACTCCTAAGTCGGTTGCCATGAAAATGCTCCGTTCAACTAGGAAGAACGTTGTTGTATGGAACATACAATTAAATAAAGCTGGTGAAACTGCTGACCTATCCTCGCCCTCAAAGTCAGACTTGGGCACGACAACTTCTCTAAAGATTATCTTGACCCGACCTCTCAATCTACTCCTCCTCGGCTTCCACCTCCTACTGACGAACCGAATCCTAAGAGGCGCAAGACCTTGGAGTTAGGAAGCATATACGAGCAGGGTTTTTACGGCCTTGCGTAGAGTGAAAAGTACATCCTCCTTTATAGCCACATCAACATGGATGATATGGCCATCAAAAGCCACCTTCAACTCTTAGCCCGAAGTGGAGTTCAGACAGCAAGTATATGTGCAGCCTTGGCCAGAAAATTGGAGAAGACTCCCCTCAATGCCACTCATAGCTCTATGGTGGCTTCGCAGGCCAAAGTGACCTCCTTGAGGAAGTCCAAAAAAAAATTCGAAGAAGAGAGGGACGCACTACTCTCCGACCTTGGTGAAGCTCGGGCCAAAATCAAACTGGCAGAGGCTGCTTTGGCCATGTCGCAGGGGTTGAAGATGAAAGTTGAAGAGAGTTATACCCAGATTTTTGGAGAGAAACTTAATTTGGTGGATGAGATTTTTATAGCTCGGGACAAGTATGCGGAGCTTGAGGAGTCTGTGGCTAAGGGTATGAACAAGATGGTTGAAAACTTGAATGTCCAGTTCCGAGTTATTGCTCCCTAGGTGGACCTTTCCCTGATCAGTCCGGACAACGTAGTTGTGGACGGAAAAATCGTTCGTGCTCCAAATAATAAGGAGGATACCCCTATTCCCGACCCAAAGACTTCGAGGGCACAGGTCAGACAGTCTTCTCAGGATCCTGACCTTCAATCTGGTGGTGAGCTCCTTCCTCCTCCAAATTGTCTCATTCCCGCAGTGCTAGTGTCTGAATACGATTCGACCTCTTCTACTCAAGCCAAAGATGCCATCACAGGAGAACAGCTTAATCCTTTGTAAACTCGTTCGTCTTTCACAGCTTTGAATGGCTCGATTTGTGGGTCTTTAAATCTTTGTAGTAGTTGGTTTGGAACAATTTCTATTTTGTCGTAGTTTGTAGTTTTGAACAATTTTATGATCTTGTTAAAAAACCTTTCTTCACTTTAATAGTGATTTTTTGGTTTAAGTGATTGCGCATTTTGAAATATATCTTAGCTTGTACAGCTATTAAGTTGAAAATTTTTACTTTTACAACTTTTGATGCTGTTTTTTACTTAGAAATGAGGTCGGCTAAGTAGATCGGTCCTTTCTGGACCTTTCATATACAAATATTATGTTTTTCTTTGTAAGTTTCGACTTCGTATAATTAGACTTTTGCCAAGTTACTTTTACATTTCGTTTTTGTTCCGATTTATTTTTGGGGTTGATTTACGAATTGCTTACACAACTTCTTACATTAATTTGTATCTCGTCGTTTCATCTTATCGATATATGGTTGGTCAGCGATTTTTGTGATTTTTCAAGCTTAAATTAATGCATTTGAGAATAGAAAATTTGGTAGAAGAAATATCTTATTATTGATAAGAAAAAAGGGATTTACATAAGTTTGCTGCTAAAGATTTTCTTATAATCTCTAGCCCTTGCTGTGATGCCTCATTAAAACTCTCTTTAGGAAAATCCTTTTTGAAAAAAAAATCATGAAGTCGGAAAAAAGAGTATGTCAAAGAGCAAGGTACGTATTTCTAACTGTAATACATTTTTAAGTTACATGCGTGCCACGACTTCGGGAGCTCGTTCCCTTTTAAGTTGAACACTTTATAATAACCCTTTTCTAAGACTTTGGTGACTTTGTAAAGTCCTTTCCAATTTACTGCTATTTCTTTAGATTATTTTTGGTTGTACCTTAAAGTTATCCTTTGCTTTAATGCTTTATCTTTGAAATTGAAAAGAAGGCATAAATCGTTCTAGGTATCGTCTTTTACTAATTAACCTAAATCTTAATTGCCTAAGACGATTTATTAAATATAAGAAAAGAAAATTCACGTAACAGAAAATTTATTTAAGAGATTCATGAAAATTTATTTAGGAGATTCATGTAGCATTGAATCTCCTTTATTTTATTTAAGTAACAAAGCCCCAATTTATAATTAACCGGCGGATTTTCCTACTTCGATGAAGAATACGCAAGTATTTCTTCTACTCCACCCTTCAGATTCAATAATTTTTATGACAACAGATCACACATGTATTTCTAACTTGGCATAATTAATATCATCAAAGAGATGCCAACCTTTTTCTTTAATCCAAAAAGCACCATATTATCTGGCACAAACCTTGCATTTTTTTTCGACTAAATATCTATCCTTAGTATGTATATATTAGTATATTACTCATATTCTAAGATTGCCAAGATCAGAGTTTGTTCTCGAGACTTCTTGGTCTTGGAGTTTCAGATCATCTGTTTCTTCGACTCTGGAATCCTCTGATACGGATCTCCTTGGAGGAGGAGCTGAGCAAACTGGAACTACTGATCTGATCCTCACAGGTGGCGCCATGAACCGAGGAGTAGTCCCTCTTAGCATTCCTGTTGGGACACCAGTTCTCATCCTTGAAGCCAGAGGTACCTCCCTGTGTTGTGGTCTGAACCCCGCCGATGAAGTAGGACCGACTGTTCTCACCATGGAAGAAGCAGTTCCTTGGGGTCTGAAACTTCTGTTGGAACTTGCTTCAGAATGTGCCCTGAGATAGGAATTGTTAATATTAACTGGTCTGTGAACAGTGCCCATGCTCCTATGAGAAGTCCATTCTGAATTCCCATTTTGTTCACCTCCAAGCTCAGCATTTCTGCTTCCACTTTCAGAGCCACCGTGCTTCAGTCTTTCATCATCTGAAGGTAGTGTTAGAACTCTGGCCTCGGTAGTCGAGTCGCAAGCCGGGGGATCCTCTGCTTTTTCCTCTTGTATCTCTCTAATGGTTACCGTTGACCTGCCTCTGCTTAATTCGGGAACAATTTGATTTGATAAGTAAAATGAAGGCCTTGATGTAGCAATAGGGAACTTCGGTCCACCGTGAACTGATGCTAGTTCTCTAGCCGGAAAATAAACACAGTGCTCTGGCTGAAGCACAGAGTGCATCATAGGATAAATCGGTGGAGCAGATGGAATAGCTTGCTGAATGGTTAGTGCCAACAGGCGATTTTGCTGCTGCATAATTTGTTCTTGCTGCCAAAAATGATACAGCGCCACTTCAGGGGAGAAACCAGATATTCCACAGTGCTGCCATTGCAGAGGATATATGGCCGGAATCGGCTGTGTTGACATGAAGGATGTTGTTGTCGTTGACTTTTGCCATCTATGTTGATTGACACTTTCTAAAAGGGGTCTTGCCTCGGATGGATGTAAACTTGCTAGAACCCGAGCGATTACAACTTGTTCCTGTTCTTCATTGCCTTTAGACCCCGAAGGACATAAGGATGAAGCCGAAGAAGATAAATGATGCTCTGATACTAGACAGAAATTTAAAACAAATGGAATACAAAGTCAGGTCCTGAAGGGAAATACAGAATATTGGAAAGAAGACTGGTTGGTTTAGGTGCAGGATTGAAACTGGGAAAGTAAATGTAAGAAAGATATAATCACAGCCACAAGTGCTCACGTTTTCTCAATGCAGACCAAGCAGCCATAGCAGCATTTTTCTGAGCCTGTTTCTTGGTCCTAGCTGGATCTCCAACAAAATACATTCCTGCAATCTCAACTGTGCATGAGAAGGAAGGAACATGGCCTGGTCCAGATCGAATGGTAGTATACACAGGAAGATTTAGTCCTGCTCTATGAGCAGTTTCCTGCAACAAATTCTTGTACACTCCAGTTTCATCCTGTCAATATCCAAATAACAAAAGTATAGATGATAACCTTTTAAATAATAAAGACCCTTCTACATTGTAATATAACAACTTCAACGTTTGCCACTCCAGATCTCTTCTCTTCTACCCCACTGGAAAGAGAAGGGGAAAAAGGAAAATAAAGACTGAAGAGAGAAGCAAACCATATGCCACAAACAAATATCCAGGATTTCTTATATTAACGTGAAAAAAGAAGAGAAAGGGGGGGGGGTATTCTTTTATCTCGAATGACATTAATACGCCCAATCATGTATCATGTCTATTGTGAGATCGTTCACACAGAAATCTCACTTACAGTCTTTTTAAGTCTTTCTCTACCACAAACCACTGTTCTATAGTCCACCTTTCTCATAGGATACTCTAACAATCTTTTTCCACATGTCCAAACCACCTAATGGGCTTTATTATCATTTGCTTTCACACTCCTATGCATTACCCACTGAATGGCAATAGATAAGCAACTATACAATTGATATATTAAGCAAATCAATAAAGAGAAATGCATAAATGAAATCCAGCAAAAAGGGAGACAGAATGATACAAATATCACAACTGCTCACCAGAACCCTAGCAGCCAAAGCTCTAGAGGGGCCCCTTTTTGCAAAAGTGTTAAGAGCGACCTCAGCCGCTGCATGCTCTGCCTGTCTTAAGGTAGAGCAGAATGTAGGGCTTTCAAATGTCTCTCCATTGAAGCTGACGGTTGCCTTGAAACGAGGAGCATGATCAGGCCCTTCTCGGATGCATGAATAGGCTGGCAAATTAAAACAGCTTCTTTGAGCCAATTCTTGCAACCGGTTCTTATACATGCCTGCATAGAAATGAACATACTTCAAAAGAGGAATTCCATTGACCTTTGTGTTAGATAAAAATAAATCATATTCTCCAAAATGTCCACGGTTACACTAAAGAACAAGCAGATTCTTCATCCACCCCATGTAAACATATGAACTGACCAAGTCTGCAAAACTAACGGAACCTAGAGCAATGTTCAAAACAGGAGTGATGAGTTGAATATAATAATAAATATAACTACATAACAAATCATTCTTTGGTGAAATTCAAGTTGAATTCATCTCGCTAGAATTTTGATAAAATCCACTCTCACAAAGAAACTCCAAAAATACCCCCTCCCAAAAATGAAGTAGCTGCAACCGAAGCAGCTCAAGAATTAAACAGAGATTATTAATACATACACCTATGTATTCATCATTTACCCAAACAAACCCCCATTATTGGTACCATCCAATAATAACCGAGCACAATCAGTGAAGCCCCATTCATGCAAATTAGTTACAGAAAGAAAAAGCTCAGAAATTGCATTGATGAATGATGAAAGCGAAGGAATCCTAATCCTAATAGACAAGCAAGAAAGCATGAAACATGGAATTCAGACCTTTCTGAAACAAGTCTACGAGCGTAGAACGAGAGGATCTGGATGGTGGAGAGTGAAATTCGAAATTTGAAATTGGACAAGTTAGTTCTGATTGGAAAAAATGGAAAATTGTGAGGGAAAGCTAGCTATGAGCTAGGAACTAGAAATTTGCATAGTTCACGTTTTCTGCAAAGGGAAACAAAAACAAGCTGTAATTTTTATGGTTTTGTGTTTTTTGTGCTTCTAATCTGACTGACAATGACTTTCATTGCTTCTTACTTCTTAGCTTTGCCTTTCAGAGGTTAAAGCTTAAAACTAAAAAGTGAAAGCGTAAACAAAACACCCCAATACGCTGCCGTTTATTGCATCACTCACATCACATGTCTAATTATTTTATTCTTCACAAAATAGTAAGGTATTGTCGCATTAATCAACTGTTAATATTCAATTTGGTCCTGAACTGGTACGTGAATTTTTAATTTAGTTTTTTAAATTTTAATTACTATTATTTAGTTCTTAAATTTTATAAACGTGTCTTATATTAGTCTCTGAGGTAGTTTTTAGTACAAAAACCTTAATAAAACATTGAAATAAATAATCAAAAATGACGTTGTATCACTTATTTTGTTCGTTAAAGTTTTATTAAACACCACTTATAATGTTGTTTTTGGATTATTTAAGTGTTAAAATCAAAACGACATTATTTTATAGAGTCTAGCATGACATTTACCTGTTCATAACAGTATTTTATTAACGTCTATATATTAAAAATTATTTTAAAGACTAACATGAGTCGTATTCGTAAAATTTGAAAACTAAATAAAGGCAATTGAAACTTTATGAACTAAATTGAGACTCCTACGTAAATTTAGGTATCAAATTGAATATTATCTGGTTCAAATTATTCTATTTATTTATTATTTCTTCTATTTTATATTAAGTATTTAAGTGTCTCTTCTAATTTAGACATTTAGTACTGTTTTCTAATTTTAAGAAAATATTAATTAACATTTACTTATTATTAATTTATTATGTCATCTATAATCTATTATTAATAAAAAAAATACTTGAGAGTTGTACAAGGCTGTTTGTTGTGTGTTTCAAGGAGGAAAAGGTTCTTGGGGAAGAGGAATGGGTCAATTTCAGTTCTTGGGATGAGTTTCACTTTGGAACTGTTGGTGGCATTGGGAATAGTGAGAAGAAAGAGCAACAAGTGAGTGTGAGCAAGTGATGATACATGAAAGGTGCTGATTCCGGAGTTTTGCACAGCATAACCAACTATGGCGGGGGTTTGTAAGTGTGTTGAGTGTTGACATTGCTACTTGGCAGTGTGTTAATATGGAAATAATGTATTGAATCAAGTCTAATCTTTTGTAGTCAAAGATGCTAATTAAAACAAAATTAATTGTTTAATCGTGTAATTTAGAGAACTAATTGTTGGTTATTAATGTCATTTAATACAATTAAATTTAATTCGCTCTTTAAATTTGGTTAAAATTCGCTCTTCATTCTTACTTAAAAATTTCGAATTGGAATCTTATTCTTAATTTTAGAAAAAAAAAAAATCCTTAAAACACTTAAAAATAAAAAGATTTAACTTAAAGAAGTAAAATATTTATAATCAAATCGGACATATTAAAACAAATTGATATTTTGTTATTTCTTTTTTTTTAACAAGGATGAAGCAAGAAGAGAAAGAAAAACAGCAAAACAAAAAAAATAAACTTAATTCACTGTGATATCTAGTATTTATCAACAACAAAAAAATTTAAACTACTCCACTTTTTATAGTTCATAATTAACTTTTGAATAATTACTCTTTATTTTGGAATATCCTTTATTTTTTTTAGCTAAATATTTTAAATAACCACAAAGAATCTTTCGTCTACAATTTTTGTAGCTCATCTTTTTTATTATCAACTTCTGCCCAACTCTCAATATTATTTTGTTATATTTGAGAAAATTCAAAAATTTTTAGTGTCAATCAACTAAACGCACCACACCTACTAAAAGAATTCACAATCAAAGAATCATTACATATTCAATATCTTTTTTACATAACACATGTATATTACTATGCTCAATAAGACCTAGCCACATTTTGTTATTTCTACTTTCATAAAATTTGTTAAAAATAATATTCACCACTCAAATACTGAGGTCTTCATGTAAAATAATTGCGGAGAATGGTTTTAATCACGTCCATAAATACTTAGGTGAATCATTTCTTCTGTTGTACTAATATCAAGGAGATTATGTTTCATATATTGAGTTTACATCTTTAATGACATCCATATTATCCTAATCTCTCAAATCATTAGACCACTCATATTAGCTTTGATTAAAGTGGTGCAATGAGCATGCTAGCTCTTAACTTTGTTTCAATTAACTGTAGTATACCAGAATTGTATGCCTCTAAATGCATCAAAACTCAAGGTTTAAACGTCAAAGAAAGCATAATTTTCTTTTATTTCACTATTATAAATATGATCATCATGCATGTACATAATAATGAGCTTCCAAATAATTATTATGAATACACTAAGAGCAAGAATAGTGTAGCACATGAAGCATTTCTCATTCAAATCTTGAATGTTGGAGTTTGATCAGATTCAGAGCGAGGGTAAAGTGTCTGATATAACCTCCTATCAATGAAATTCCTGTACGGATCCTCCTGCCTTTTCTTGAGCAAGTAACCCATATTGTTCTCAACTTCTGACTTAATTTTAAGGTATAGTTTGTTGGCAGCTTCTCTGTCTTTAAGCATGTTCTCCATCCCTTTTGTGCTTATTGGCTTCCCAAATAGATAGTAGAATCTTCCAGGCAATTTTGGAAGAATCAATGGTGGAGCTATATCTCTGCTTGCTACCTCACCACTTATCTCATCTCTGAAAATTGTTTGATTGTTATTAACAACTCCACAACTTTGACATATTAACTATTAACTATATTAAATATACAGTGGAAACTCAGGTGCAGTCAACTTCACGTGAAGTTGATAATTGAGAGTCGTTAGATGAAAATTTAGTCAAATCATTCAAATCATTTAACGGTTCTCAACTATCAAATTCACGTGAAGTTGACTGCACCTGAGTTTTCACCTAAATATACATATTCAATCATGGGATATTTAAAAACACAATCAAGCAGCCTGAATTTTAAGATGGAGAGTAATTACCTGAACTTAACCGAGCCTCGCTGCAATTCTCTGACATATTCTATGAAATAAGGGATCTTTGCTAAGTCATTGAAGTCAAGAACTATCTGTAAAATCAAGATGTGAGCCCAATTAATTCATCATGTTCCAGGTTTGCAAGCAAAAAGAAAGGAAATATAGCAGATATTTTCTTATGAAAAACAAATAGTTAAAAAAGAGCTGAAGATAGTGAAGTTCTCCTCAAATTGCACTGGCTAACTAGGCTGATTCTCAAATTACTGTAATTTTGTGTTGATCACATTCTTAAAGTGTTTATAATTGTTGTTTCAGTGATTATGAAGGCCAAAAATCCCTCCAAGGCTTAAGTAGTATTGAGCATAGCAACATTAATCAAAAAATAATACTAAAAAAAGGGAGTAAAGAAATCATTATAGAAAAAGAAGAAACCTACATCAGCTATATCATCTTCGCCCACAGTACCAAATGGCACGATTGTAGCGCCAAATCGCGCCGCCATACGCACAAACTCTGGATGATCCGGCCAAATTACCTTGTACTCTTCCCCCTAAACAACAAATGGGAACACAATCAGAGCTGCCCTCAAACTTTGACAAGCATGTTTTGATGTCACAAAAGTACAAAAATATTTAACTACTGTATGCACATCAACTTCATGGATTCCTTTAGAGTACAATTTTGGAAACTTGATGAACCTTATAATGCAGAGCCTCGCGTTGACCACCAGGATATAGAAGAATATGTGAATTGTTCTTAAGTAATTTGAAAAGATAGCTTCCTGAAACAGGCACTGAACCAAATATCTTCATCCAATCAAATACACCAAACTCAGAAGAAGCATTCTCCCTTCTTCCTTCAAAAAGCTCAGGATGGGATATTCCTCGAAGCACGATACCCTTCTGAGTTATAAATTCTTCCACAAGTGAGGGAAGATCTACTCCAAGCAACATATGATAACCAACATATATGACAGGACCCTCGACCGGAACACCATCAAGACCTTGCACAATCTTTCCATCCTCCAATGTTGAGAACACGACAGAACCGGTAAGAAAGCGCAACAATCTGCAACAACAGTTATTTTGTTGTTGTTCTCATTTACTTGGGAACAAAGGTACAACTTAAATTCTTAAAGAAGAATATGAAAGTAAAGCACAAACAATTATACTTTAACTACTAATACATTTCTAGCAACAATACATGGTGAGCATAATACTTGATTAATTGCTAAAAGAAAATTACCCAACTATATCCATTGCAGTTTTGAATTCATTCATACTGATGGGAATGTAATCCCTGACCAAATCATGTCTTCTTGAAAGGCGGTACATGCAAGTTCCCCTGATGATTGTCAACAAACCAATGCCATCTTCCTGTATCACCATGAACAATGAACAATTAATTAACTACGAGTGCGGTGCACAAGCATCCTGCGTTAACATAAGGCTGATTCCACGGCTTGAACATGTGATTTTGAGTTCGCATACATTTTGTAAAATAATCAAAATAAAAAAATGAATTCAGGTTTTAGCTTCTAAAGAGAGCAATTTACTAGAAAGATCAGTCTTCAGCTTTTGTCAATTATTATAAGTTGAATGGTCACTTCATTGAGAATTAGAAAGAAGACTCTTACTCATATAGAGCTTCTATCACAAGAGAACTACATAAGCAGTAATAAATATAAAAACAAAAAAACAAAAGTTTGTTATAACAGCTAATGAGTTAATCCTAAAATGCAAAGCATAATAGAACATTTTAACCAGAAGCCACAGGGAAGTTTCTACAATAGCCTTTGAAATTTATGATGATAGTTGCAGGAATATCTGTTCATTCACATACCAATAGAAGGGTGTGTCCGCTGTCCTTAAAATTACGGACTCTGCAATTTTGTATCGAACGTGCTAGTCTTTGAGCTTCATCTTTACTGGGAAGCATGTTATCTTTGCCACTAGAATAAAATTTTTTATCAATCTAACTTTTTAGCAACCAATTTACACAAATTTGAAAGCACATTATACATGTTACATGAACTGATGATCACACACCTCACAGAAAAGAATGTATAAATTCCTAAGTTCTAAAACAGAACATTATTGATTCAGTTACTGCTACAACCCAAAAACCATGCATTTTGAAGAAGAGATCACAGAAAACAAACACATATAGACACCCCATAAATCATAGGAGACATAAAATCTAGAGAGTAAGAACCTAGCAAGCACGAGTACTTCAGCTTTAACCGCATGGAGACGTGAGTTGGCATAGGCAGCTGCTGTTTTAATAAGCTTAAGCTTCCAAATAAGAGTTTCCTTTGGCATAATATTAGCCAACTCCTGAAAAAAATATAGGACGAATTATAATATTGATAGGCAACTCAATATAATTCAGCACCGCATACGTGATAAAAATTCGAGATATAGAGATTAAGGGAGAAGGATAGAGGAAAAAGACAGAACATACTACTAGGTAAAAAACCTTTCACAAGTTTGTAATTGGAAATTTAGGAGTTGAAATCCATGCTACAAGTTTGTCATTCTAGTCAACTAATGCAATTAGAAACAATATAAAATCCTAAACAGAAGGGTGACAAGAACAGAATATTGAAGTTTTCTTACAGGAAGACATGGCAGCAATGCAGTTAGATTGGATGATAATTGTTCTAGTTTCTTTGCAGGTGGAAGACTGTTTTCGATACTGACTGATGCCATCTTCATTGGCTCGCCTGATCTCATGAAATTACATAGCATTGTATCAACAATGAAAAATTTTCGATAGCACAAGAACCATTCAATACATTTGAAAATAAACTCACTAGTTCCATGAACAAAATGTAATGTAAAAGTAGTGTCATGAGAAAACAGATTACTTACCCATAACGAAACTAAGAAGAAAGGGAACGGTAACATGCAGTTCATTGGGCAAAGCTTCCAAGATAGGAAACAAAGGTTGCAACTGGGATCTGCCAAAGGATGTAGCTGGGTTGAAAAAATGTACTGTCAGATTTTATTATCACGAATAATGACAATTTCGAATACAGCACTAATCAGTGTACCTGGATTGACTAATATCAGAACCAGGTCGATTGTTGGATTGCGTGCAGCAACAGCGAGTGCTAGGCATCCGCCAAAGGAATCACCTACCAGATATATCGGTTTATTCGGAGCCAAAGCATACTCAACCTTAATAGCTTCTTCAACAAGTTTCACCAGTCCTTCATAAAATTTAAATACGGAAGAAAAAACAAAGTTAAGGACGAAATACCAACCTAACAAGAAATAGAAATCCAAATCCCATAGATAATTTGAAGGCGTGAACAAAATATCTCTTAACTTTCTAGAAACAATTATCAACCAGGAGTTGGTATCAGTTAAAAGCATAAACTACAACACAATAGTATACGAAACTACCTTCAAACGGTGTTCTATCAAGAACAGGAATGTGCAAGCAACGAACTTCAAAAGCCCTGAAATCCAGAAACAAAATGGGTGAGAAAGTAGAACACAAAATAAAATTACAAGAAAAGTGCTAACTCAAATCTCGCAGATTATGACATGTTCTAAAATGCCATTCCTAGAGTACTTGTTTATATTAGTTATTAAAATATGCATATAGCACAACATACTTCCCAAGAGCTTTGTGGTGCAAAGTGAGGCCAAATCCTGTACCATCCAACCCTGCAAAAATAAAACTCAAGAACTTTAACACTGCATACATGTTTCATCAACCAACTAACCCGGCTCGGGTTCATTATTTCCCCTCTCATTACCTTCCTTGTGGCTTAAGCTTCACATTGCAAGGAAGGGACTAGACCAACTCAGTGTTGGAGTTGGCATTCAATATGCAGCATTACAAACAAGTAGCCAACATAATTGGAAATTGAATCCAACTAACACCAAAGAAAATCATGAAGAATTTTGAGGAATAAAAAAGTGCCAACCCTAGAGTAGTCTAGACAAATTGAAATATACAGGAGTGAATAGTAGAAATTGTTATACCGGGTAGAAAGAGAAGAGTGGGAGAGTTTTTCAAAGGAGAACCACACTCAACTGGGCAAAACCACCTTGGTGGGCCACCATCACCATTGATAATCTCTTTTGCTGCTGCAAAGTAATCTTCCACTGTTTGAGTACCATACCCATCATCCCAAAGGGGTTCCAAAACCATAGCATCATCTGCATCATTGCCCTTCCTCTTCTCTTCAACTATCAACTTCCCATTTTCCTTGTTCTTCTCAACAATAAAGGAATCATTTTTTTCATGCTTTGTATCAAGAACAAGTGAGGAAGAAGAAGAAACTCCATTTATTGCAGTCACTGCTGAATCTGATTCAGATGGCAATACTGTGTTGGTGGGGATTACTGGACCGTCCAAGTTCTGAGCTTGAACTCGAAAACGAGGCCTCATTGCAGAAAAGGGTGACACCCCAAAACTCATTATAGAAGTAGAAGCCATGGCAAAAAGTTGAAATGAACCTTCACTCTTCAACTCACACAAGGCTTTTGAGGAAATTGAAGACGAGAAAAGAGTTCACCTTTTTTATTATGGTTACTTTTTGTTTTCTTTTTTGGTGGTTGTTGTTGTTGGCTTTTCAGTTTTCATTCAAGTGAGACTGTAGAAGCACCACACGAAACTTGCTATGATTATTGTGCTAAAATCCTTAAAACCGATGTCTGAAAATGAAACCGTCAGAGTCACATGTTTGGTGTTCGGAACACTAACGGAAGAAACAGAACAGAGGATGAGAGATACAAGCTAACATGCCGCTAAACACACGAATAGTACATGCGCACAATATTCTTCTATCTAATGCTTATTGGTTAATATAATATAATATAATTAATAATAATAATAATGTATAGTTTTTTAATGACAATTTGAAAAAGAGAAAGTCTTATTCCTACCTACCAACCCTGCTGATTGGATTTATATATATTAATAAAAAAATATGATAGAATATTTTGAATATTTTATATTTATGTTTAATAATTTTTTTAAATGACTATTTATTTATTGTATTTTAATGATAATAGAAAAAAAAATTTATAGAAAAATGGTGGTTTAAATAGTGATTCAATTCTATACTGTTTTATAGGCATTTTAGAATGCAGGTGTGGGGTAAATAATTTAATAGATAATTTTGATCCTATTGAAAATACTAGTAAATTAATGTTTTTATTAAAATTTGATTAAGATTTAATTAGTAAAAAAAATAAATAATTTTATACTATTAAAAATATTAATGATAATTAATTAGTAACTATAAGTCACAAATTTTACTAGTCTCTTTGCAGTTGTTTTTGAAAAATTAGGGTTAACAATTAATGATAAGTCATGGTTGGCTAATTGGGTGTTAGTTATCTAGCGGAATTCTTCTTTTAATTGATTATGTATTTAGTTTTTTATTTTTTAGGATATTTTTTTAACAAATTAATATCTAATTTATCGCGGATCAAAATTCTATTTAAAAGTGTATTTCTAAACATAAAATATAATTCGAATCTTGACAATTACTTAAATAAACTAGTGAACTAACCGCTCGATCAATCTAAATTAACTAGTTATATAAATTTCTATTAGTTTATTAATTAACATGATAATTTATTCAAACATAAGCATTTAATATTAACATCTTAATCATTAAATAATAAATCCACAAATATATACTAAAATCAGTTATTATTTATTAATATAAAATATATATTAAAATATAAGATATATATTATATATAAATACATAATATTTT
>NC_029777.3:4260923-4293227 GCF_000817695.3 Arachis duranensis | reverse complement strand
TATATCTAAATTTTTATTATAAAAAATATTGAGTTTAATAAATGTAACCAAAAGAAAAAGATTTATTTTTCTTTGTAAAATTTTTTTTAGAGAAACTAAACTAAAACAGGATTTCTCACTAATAATCGCAGGCAAATATCAAAGAAGGAACCCATTAATTCAACTGCAATTGATGTGGCCAACATTTATACACGCCAACCTCTCTTGTGCTTCTCTGAAATGTGCGGATAGAAAATCAAGAGACAGAATGTACTTTTTTCATTTTTATTTTTTATTTTCAGAAATTCTTTCAGCTCTGATTTTTTTTCCTTCTTTCACTTATCAGACTTGAAAACAAATGAAATAGATAATTAATATTCGATAAACTACCAAAAATGTCATCTAATTATTAAATCATTATTAAATCATTGTCAGGACTATTTTCTAACTTTAATAATAATAAAAATACCTTTAGAATATTTTAAAATGCAAGAACAATAACAAGAAAATACAATTTTTTTTAAAAAATAGCAAATGACTTATGTGTAATGTGTCTGACAAACTGTTTGGATATTTAGTTCGAAATTTTATAGAGAATATTTGAATATATTTAAAAAGTACATGAAAAAAAAAACAAAATTCAATTTCTAAATTTTAGTTTATTTTTTTTAAAAAAAATACTTTTGACATTTAAAAAAAATCATAAAATTATCAAGTTTTAAAATAAAAATATTTTATTTTTCTAATTATGCTTGCAAAAATACATTATCAAATATCTTAAACTTTTTTTTTAAATAGGATAAAGTATATTTTGTTTTTGAAGTTTGGCAAAAAATTTTAAAATGCCCCTAAATTTTAGTTTATTTCAATTTTATTCCAAAAGTTTTCAATTTGCATCAAATATACTTTTGACGATTAAATTTTAAAAAAATGTAAGACCAATCTAGTAATAATGCATGAAAATTATGCTTGATTTGTTGAGGGTTGTTCTTATGAAATTATTGTTGAATTGATCTTAAATTTTTTGAAAAATTAGCCGTCAATGATATATTTGATGCAAATCGAAAATTTTTGAGACAAAATTAAAACAAAATAAAATTTAGGAATATTTTTAAAACTTTTGTCAAACTTTAGAGACAAAAAATACACTTTACTCTAAAAAATCTATATTTAGTAACAGTTATGCTACACATACAAGTCTTTTTGACTTACAAGTCTTACAAGTTGGGGCAAACCCACCACGAGCTACACTCACCCACAAAAACGTGTTAACATGCACATCACGTTTCTAAAGCGCTCATTCACCATTATAAACGACTCTTCTTCTTCTTCCTCAGTGAAAACCATAACTGTCATTTTTTCTTCGCGTTTCTCCTCCTCCTCCTCCTCCTCCTCCTCTTCCTTCTTCTTCTCCTTTTTCTTTGTGTCTTTCCTCCTTATTTCTTCGCGTGTTTTATCTTCATCGTCGTGTTTCTCCTCCTTCTTCTTTTGATTTTGCAACATTATGTATTTTTTTCTTTGTTTGATTTTTTTCTCACAAAAAGAATTATGAGAATATGAAATAAGAAGTTGAAAAAGAAGAGAAGAAACAGTAGAAGATGAGGAGGAGGAAGAGGAAGAGTTCTGAATTATGCAGAACTTATCAGAATAACAATACACCCAAATATCTTCGTTTTACACCAAAATTTACTGCAAATATAGAAATGAGTTATACTACGTGTACACTAAAATCAACTATCAAAGTCAGCCACCAGTATAAAATACATACTAGAATACACATATACATTGAAAATAAATTAAACTACACATGTATTTATACATAAATACATTGGTGGATGATTTTAGTGGCTGATTTTAGTGTACAAATAGCATTTTTGTACAGAGAAATGCTTCCTCTAAAGCTGTATTTTTTTCTTCTTCTTCTTTTCTTTATTTCTTTCTTTCTTTTAGTTAAATGAATGTAAGTTCATCCTCTTTCAAGTAATTTTCCAGCATTATGTGTTTTTTCTTCTTCTTTGTTTGATTTTTTTGTTTTTATTCTTTGTTAAAAGAGTAAAACAATAAGAAACTTGAGAAGGTAAAACAAAAAGAAAAAGATGAATAAGAAAAAAAAAAGAAGAAGATGATGGTGATAATGATGAAAAAAAGGAACCAGCAGAAGATGAGGAGGAGGAAGGAGAAGTGTTATGAATTATGCAGAACTTATCAGAATAACGATACACCCAAATATTTTCATTTTACACTCAAATATCTTCGTGTTACACCCAAATATCTTCGTTTTGCACCCAAATTTACTTCAAATACAGAAATGAGTTATGCTACGTGTACACTAAAATCAGCCACCAAAGCCAGCCACGAGTATAAAATACATACTGTAATACAAATATACATTAAAAATAAATTAAACCACACATGTATTTATACACAAATACATTAGTGGCTGATTTTAGTAGATGATTTTAGTGTATAAATAGCATTTTTGTAAGAAAAATGTTTCTTCTAACACTGTATTTTTTTTTCTTATTTTTCCTTATTTCTTTCTTTCTTTTAGTTAAATGAATGTAAGTTCATATTTTTTCAAGTAATTTTGGAGTATTATGTATTTCTTCTTTTTTGTTTGATTTTTTTTGTTTTTATTCTTGTTAAGAGTGTAAAACAAAAAGAAACTTGAGAAGGTAAAACAAAAAGGAAAAGATGAATAAGAGTTCTAAATTATACAGAACTTATCAGAATAAAAAAAGAAGCAGCAAAAGATGGTGATAATGAAAAAAAAAAGAAGCAGCAAAAGATGATGAGGAGGAAGAGAAAGAGTTCTAAATTATGCAGAACTTATCAGAATAAAAATACACCCAAAATTTCTTAAAATACACCAAAATATCTTCGTGTTACATCCAAATATCTTTGTTTTACCCCCAAATTTGCTGCAAATACAGAAATGAGTTATGCTATGTGTACACTAAAATTAGTCACCAGTATAAAATACATACTGGAATACAAATATACATTGAAAATAAATTAAACCACACATGTATTTATACACAAATACATTGGTAGCTAATTTTAGTATACAAATAGCATTTTGTACAGAAAAATATTTCCTCTAATGTTACATTTTTTCTTCTGAATTGAACCGCACCCTCAGCCACTTGATTGGATTCAAAACAATAAAAGGAGGAGAAGACTTGTAAAGACTTGTATGAAAAAAACACTTATATTTGGAAAACAAACTGCTCATCAATATCATAGAGGGGCTAGAAAATACACCCAAAATACACCATATTAAAATGAGTATAAACTATAGAATAGAACTATAAAACCATCATACAGAATAACAAAAATCAAATTCATGAATCATCATTAAACAATTCAACTAAAAGAACAAGACAAATCACCCTCAGTTAGATAAAAATTCATAAACTGTAAATACACCCAAGAAACAATGAATAATGAACAACAAATTTCACAGGCAAAGTGTCAAAACAAGGAACAATGAACAACAAATTCATCACAACTAGTACATTAGATTCAATTCAAACAAGGAACAATGAACAACAAATTTCACAGGCAAATTCCACGCATTATTCCGCTACACAATCATAAACTACTAACTGGATTCAGATTCAGATTCAATTATTAACTGGAATTAAGCCACACCTCAGAAACTTCATTGAATTCAAATTCAAAATCTACTTTGCTCTGATTCAGCTGACAATTTAAAGTTGAATCATCCATTATCTTCAAAACAATTTTAGAGTTTGATTTCAAAAACATTGAAAAACGAGAAAATCGAAGAAAAAGAATAGAGAGAGAAACTTACGTAAACGGCAAAGGAGAAGACAAAAAAACGCATGAAAGAGATCGAAGAGAGAAGGTAAGTAAACGCAGAAGAAATTCGAAAAATGAAACAAAATTCTTTTGAAAAAAGAAGTTATATATTCGCGCGTTGATTAATTGAAAAATCTATTAAGGAGGCATGAAACATACGTGTCATAAGAAGCGCATTTTAGGAATAAGGGATATTGAGGACTTGTAAGACTTGTATAGTGAAAAAACTTGTATGTGGAGATCAATTGATCTAACAATTGAGTACTCTTATCGTGTTTTAAAATATTTTAAAGATATTTTTATAGTAAAAAATTTTTTAGTAATACTTTTGTCAACAATTTAATAATTTAGGATATTTTTGGTGATTTATTTAATAATAAAATAACAAAAACTAAAAAGTTCAACTTGAAACCTACACAACATTGTTGTGATACCAAAGATTATTGGAAATCATTTCACATATGGACAAAGGTGAAGGAAAATTCATATTACATGATAAAAAAGTAAGTGATAAAAATAAAAAGAGTGAAAAATGTTAAAAAAAAGCCAATTTTTAATTGAGGGACTATGTGATTAAAAAGGAGTAAATACTCAAAATGGTTCTTGAATTTTAAATTGTTATTTAATTTAGTCTTTGACTTTTTTAAATGACCAATTAAATTTCTGAAATTCGAAAAAGTGTATTTCTGTTAGTCCCTTACAGAAGTGCTGTCTAAACGTTGCTGATGTGGTATTCCAACTGTATGCTGATGTGTACCAAAGTTGAATTTGATTCAAATTGGTACCTGAAATTGCTTACTAATATCCAAATTAGTCCATTTTCAATTATAAAATCCTAATCCCTAAATTATTGTCTTCTCTTCTTTGATCTCTCTGCTGTCTTCTTTTCTTCTTCGTCCTCACCGCTATCTTTCAGTTCATATTCATCTTAAACTACAACATCAGTACACTTACCTAAAAACTATTTTAATTACAATTTAATGTGGTTGGATTAATTTTAAGTTCAACACAGATTTAATTTATATGTATCCTTGCAGGTTCGTCCATTAAACTAAAATATATTTTCCACTTTTAAGAAGGTAACCATTATCATCATCTTCAAGGTCTTAACATCACTTTCTAAATTTGTCATTTTTTAATTGAACTCATGCAAAATTTTTTGTGAAATGGGTGTTGCACAAACTAGTTCTTCACCTCCATCAACCCAACAGAAAAAATTACAATAGATTTCATACTACAAAGTAAAAAACGCAGGTGAATCCAAACTCAAAGTGAAACTATTTTAACATTTTTTTTAGAGCTATAACCTTACCTCATAGTTTGGACAACCATAAAATAGTCTACTAAGATTCTCTGTTGTCGTTGAGTACTTCATCACCATCCAAAGTCTACAATTACAGAAAATGGCGTTCTTACCTCCCCTGTTGCACATTCTTTTGCTGCCATAAGGTCTCCCTACAAAGTTGTTCCTACTTGAGCTACTTTGGCTTCTCTCTCCACCACCCATCATCACTCATGCAAACGAGAAAACAAGATGAACTGGAAGATAGTGGAAAGGTTGAAGAAGAGAAGAAGATAGCGGAAAGGACGAAGAAGAAAAGAAGACAGCAGAGAGATCGAAGAAGAGAAGACAATAATTTGGAGATTAGGGTTTTATAATTGAAAATTGACTAATTTGAATATTTTTAAGCAATTTCAAGTACCAATTTGAATCAAATTCAAGTTTAGTACACATCAACATAGAATTAGAATGCCACATCATCAACGTTTAGACGTCACTTTTGCAAGGGACTAGCGAATATGCAGTTTTTTGAATTTCAAGGATTTAATTGATCATTTTAAAAAGTCGAAGACTAAATTGAATAACAATTTAAAATTTAGGAATCATTTTGGACATTTATTCAATTAAAATTTATAAGATAAAAAAAAGCATATATTGATACTGATATGACTTTAAATTTTTATATCTAGCAATAACACCAATTTTTTTTTGCCAATTTCAAATGTGATTTGGAAGTCAATAGTACTTTTACTTCTTATTTGTTTTTCTTTTTCTATTTTATTATAAGGTGAATGCTATAGTATTTAAAAGGTGGTGCCTATTTACTAAAAAAAGTTAAAAGTTATTATTTAATTTAAAAGATATAAGAATAAATCATTTTTAAAAAACAAAATTTACTACAAAAAGTAAGTTAGGCAAAATTTAGGTAAAAATTCATAGACACTATAAAATTGGCCTTTATTATAAAACCTTTGGCTATACTATTTTTCTTTGGGTGCTACAAACATAATTCAAGTGAGCACCTTTTAGTTTATCTATGGAAATAAATATAGGATTAATACTCAAATTCGTCTTTAAAAATAATTTGTTGTCTAAATTAATTTTTTAAAAAATTTTATTAGTTATATTAGTCTCTAAAAAATATAATCATAAGTCAAGATGATGACATATCACATTAAATATTATGTGGTATATTGACATGATAGATTAATATCATATGTTATAAAATGATTAGTTGACATATTCATAATTATAATTAGTTCACCAATTATTTTATAACATGTAGTATTAATCGCTACATTATCATGTCACGTAAAATTTAACACAATACATCATCATTTAATAGATGAAAATATAAAATTAATTTATAATTATATTTTTTAAAAACTGATATAATTAATAAATTTTTTTGAAGATTAATTTAAATAATAAACTATTTTTCTCAAATTCCATCAACTCATAAATATTCTCATAAATTATTCACATGATTCGATCATGAATGTTATTTTACCAATAATCTATTTTTGTCCTACGCGATTGATTATTTGAGTCTCACCTCTCTACTTTTTATAAAATAATATAAAATTATATATTATTCCTACTATAGTTTTGATAAATCATTAATAGAAACAATTTAAAGAGGTCTCTCAAAGTCAATGACAGAAACACAGCTAACCTCTTTGAAGCTTTTCAGTTCCAATGTTACTCCCCATCTCCCTAACAAGAATAACTAAAAAAAATTCACATATTTTATCCACTTAATTGAAATACTGCTATGCCATGTATGAAACAATAGTTGGTAAAATATTTGTTATACAACGGATAATACAATATTTAAAATATCCTTAGAACAATGCATAAAAAAATTAAATGGTACCGAATCTACTAGTATAGCATTGACCATCGTTTTTGTTGTTTTATATTAAAAAAATTTTAAGACAACTCACACTATATATCACTTGCAATTAATGAACTAATTTGTTTAATATTATACAAACATTTTTACTAATTAACAAATAAATATGTATCTATTAAAGTGTCATGTTTTTCTTACATCAATTTACATATATTTAACCATTTTATTTATTCTCTTTACTTATAAAAAAGTTTAACATGATTTGTACTTCATTAAATTTTTATATTTCTTATTTTAAATAAAAATTTTTATTAATTTAGTCAACTTCTTTTTCTAATAATTTTTTTTATCTATATTTACATTTTTTATTTTTAAATTTTTTCTCTAAAAGTTATTTGATATTTAATATTTTTTTCAAAATAAATATCTATTTTATTTTTTAAATTTATTAAAAAGTTAGTATATCTAAATAAAATAATTATTTGAATACATTATTTTTTTAAATGAATCTAAGAGATTAAAAAACAGTTAGTTTGGCATATAAAAATGATTGTATAATTTTTCAAAAATACAATGTCACGAGTCAAGCTTTTATATATAATTAATGAGATTTTCTTAACTTTAAAAATAGTCTGAATTCTTTTTATTAATGAATGTATGATACTAAAACTTTAAATATATTAGATCTATATAAATATCATAATATTATTTTTAGAATTAATTTTCATTTTAAAATTTTAAATTTCAAATTGTTTATCTGGTGATTATATAATGTATATTTTATATGGAACAATTATTTATAAAATCAACAAGAGGTTATTACTTGCAATTAAACCCATAACTTTATAGCTATGTGCAAACTATTTAATGTTATGAATGTATGTCTATCTTTTTTTTTATTGCACAAATTTATTATGTATTTTTTTGGGGTTTATTAATATTTAAATATAATAAAAAAATCTGAATATAAATACAAATATAAAACACAATTTTCTTAACTTATATACTTATATTTTTTATCTTTAAACTTAATTTAAATGTACATGTAGTCCTAACTTATATACTTATATTTTTTATCTTTAAAATTAATTTAAATGTACATGTAGTCCAATCTCTGCAAAACATCATACTCTATTTAATTTATTTTATTTTAATTTAATCAATTTAAAATTTTTAAATTATTAAAAAGATATAATTTAATTTATAATATTTTAAAATTTTAAATAAAAATAATATTATCATTTCAATGTACTCACATATAACAAGTTTTTACATATTATAATTAGCTAAATTTTTTAACCCCCTAGCATGCATCTATTTGCAATTTACTAATAAGGTTCACAAAATAAAATTTATAACTATTGTTGTGGGCAACTCCTAAAATAGGAGAAAGCCCTTCAAAAATTGGCGTATGTCACTTAATGCAACATGTACACGGTATTCTTTAGTAAAAGGCGAAAGAATAGTTCGCTTTGTACATAATGCGTAGCTGCGTGCTTTGAAGTTGTTGCCCATCACCACTATTTCTAATAACTCTCATGTGAGAAGCATAAGTGGATTCATCGATGTAGGACCTATTAAAAGACAAACACATACATTGGTTGTTGCTGCAAAGCGTCAAAACTCGTTCTAATATATTTTGTGTGGCATGCAATAGTTGCCTTATTGGGTTGCATTTATTAGGCCTATAATTCTATGTTCTTAGAAAAGTATAATGTGTTTTTGAAAATTCAGTTAACAAAGCTGTCAACGAAAAATTTTGCCTGCCTCCACTAACTAATAAAAGAGTTGATAAAATATTCAACAATTAGTATTTAAAGACAATCCATTGATGCATTTCCTTTTTCTTTATTTCTCACATCTTCATTAAAAATTTTGAAAAATACTGTGTACGATTATTTTTCTCTAGGGGTGCAATTTTGATATTCAAATTTAGTTCCTTATTCTTACTACTAGGTAGAAACTGCTATAGGCAAGATTAGTTTATGTGAGGTTTATTTTTTACCCATTTTAACAAGGTAAAGAGATAATTTATTAAATAGATAAGAATTATATTAAATGTAAATAGGAGATCAATGTAAATTGGATCGTCAAAATTTAGATTCAATCTATCAAAAAATATAAATAGTATAATTTAAATTATAAAACTTTTAAAATTTAATAATAATACCAAATATACTACATGAGTACACTATATTAGTAAGTATTGTCCATTTTAAATTTAAAAATTTCAAGATTTAAATTTTATTTATCTAAAAATTGAATTTAAGTGGACAATACTTACTAATATAATATACTCATATAACATATTTGGTATTACTTTTTAAATTTTAAAAGTTTTATAATTTAAATTATATTTATTTATATTTTAATGTAGATCAAATAAAAATTTTGAATACAATTCTTATCTATTTAATAAATCATCTTTTTATTTTATTAAGAATGGCCAAAGATAAAACGTAAAAAGTTGCAATTGCATTTTGAATTTGAAAAAGTTGTAATATGATAATATTGATTTGTAACCATTTTATTTAAGTAACTTAGCCTTAATTTTAATTTATAGTAAAAATAAGAAAATTGAAATCATAGACTACTTAATTTTATGTAGTTAGTAATAAGAATATATACGATCCCATTGGCAATCATCTCAAAATAAAACTCATTTTTTTATTCATGAGAAAATTTCATTATATATATTTTTATCTTCCTTGCTTTAACTTAAATATGTATATAAAAAATCAAATAATGTTAAATAGGATGTCATCTTTATAAAAATCTTTTGCATTTAGTTTTTGGTTGCAAATAAATAGGATGATAAAAAATATTATTATTATTATTATTATATTGTTATATTTCTAATCGCATATAAATAAACTATATACTCGTTAATTAAACCGAAATATCATAGCATTTGCTTTTTTTTATCTTTACACACATGTATAATTGATAGCTATTTTAAAATATAGAGATAATCATTAAAAAAATAATAATATATTTTTTTTAGACTTACCATATACTTTTACTAATATGACTAACAATCACTAAATGATATTTATCAAAATTAAATATTGATTAATTGTCTAAATGACCAAATATTTTTTTACTTTTATACTAGTTGCATATTTATTTTTGTTTGGTTTTAACATATGAAAGGGTCATTAGAAAAAACGCGACTTCAAATTTAAGCTCAGCTTACTCTACATTCTACAACATATTATGGCTAGAAAAAGAAAAGGCTAAAAATTTTTGCAATGCAAGTACAAGTTGCACAACCATAGAATTTTGAACCAATAAAAACCGGAAAAAGAAAAGACCATTTGCATGTATTTGGTGAACTTTTCAAATTACATGCTCACAATAATTTTGCCAACTCAATCTGAACTATATAAATTATTTAATATAAATCTCAATGGCTGTAAGAATTGAAATATCAGTATGCCAAAAAAGTATAATGATATACTTGAAAACCTTCCTAACTTTTAATGAAACTAATTTTTTTATATGGAAGAAAATTGTGTGTAATTTATTATTATAGATAATTTTTATATTTTTCTTTGATATAAGATCAATTTTTTTTTTTAATTTTAAGTAACATCAATTTTTTTTTTAATTTTAAGTAACAAATCGCCTCTTAATATGTTGCATCTGAATTTAAATCTTGGTGAATAGACTAAGTGTTTGAACATGAACCCTTAAATATGGTATAGGTAAGTGTGTAGTGTAAGTGTGTAAAAAAAATACAAAGCGTTTAATGAATGCCAAGATGGAACATTTTATAATTTATTTCAATTATTAAATTGTTAAATTTATCCCGGAAGTATATTGAACAATTCAAAATTTTATGGTTTGATAAATGGTTAATAGGTATTAAAAAAATCGATTTCACAATAAATTATTAGTGAACACATACTAGCTCAAATTCAGAGTCAATATTTCTCTTTTTTAAAAGGAGAAAACACACCTTATGCTATATATCCTCTAGTAATGCTACATAGCCAGTACATATTACTTTTTTTTTACACATAATAAATATATAATTTATACTTATATTTACCAGAATTTACACATGTAAATCAATCTAATTTACGCCCACATTTTTCAAATTTTACATGAATTAATAAAATTTACTTGTTAAAAATAATTTAGTATTTATAATGGTCAAATAATGACAAAATACTAAAAATTACTTAAGTCTCATATAACCTCTGCAAGTGTCCAATGAGTTATATTATTATTAACTCGTTAAATTAATGAGTTTAAACACATATTCATAAAACGAAGGCAACGGAGGCACCTAACGGTAACCGACAAATACAAGTTCAATAATGTCAGCCTAGGACACGAAACTGAATACGTTATCAGCTAAGATTTCAACACTGCCTCATTCTTAAACTTCTCAAATATACATAGAGAAATACATAGATAGACAAAGGTAAATACAAACCAAACAGTGGATGGCTGACAGGCTGAGAAGACAACAGAAGAGCATCTATCCATAGGAGATATCAGATATCCAACTGTCTAATTTGAACAAATGAAAATATTATTAGCAATTAATAATTAACAAAATTTTATTAAAAAAATGGGGGGAGCTAAATGTAAGTTACACTCTGAGAAACACAAATTGAATTTCTATGGCTAGGTACTTAATGCACAGTCCAAATTTACAACGTTTTCGTTGTCATCTCTAAATTTCAATATACCTGATTCCTGAACGAAACAACCCCCCACAATATGCAAGTATGATCCCCAACCCACTAATTATCAACAGTCAATTAAAAATTAAACCCTCATGTAGCCAGATGCAGAAGAACACCCCACGACTCTGCCATGTCCGGCAAAGGTGTGCACGCCGCCTATATTTCAAAATTTTATGGTAGGAGCTATGTCCTTAAGAGACACTAGCCAAACTGGTCAGAAGAACGGCCGCGAATTCGGTCATCAACGAGTGATCCCATAATTTACAAACCGATCAATTCAGGCATCCAAGAACCAATGCTCAGAAGTATTTTTACACAAGCACAAGAAAACCTGCAACAACTAATAATAATTATGTACGGAAACCATGCTGAGACAACATGTATTGGCTACATATTTTTTACACACAAAAAATCAATCCATCTACATCAGGAGTAAATTTTCAATACACTTCAGTAAGAATAGTGTACGATAACCCACCTCGATGCAATTGCAATTTGTATTCACCTGCCTTGGACCACTCTGTAATTTAAGACCAGGTCATCTGATTTCTTCCATATATAAGCTCTCACAGTAGCTAAGCTCATTTCAGGAGACAGCACCTGGAGACAATTCAAGCAGTTGGTTAAATGCAGATTTCAACCAAAATAATGATCATATTTAAGCAGAAAAATTACTATAAATTGAACAAAATACAATCCAGAAGATTAGGTGAAGCAACATTGAAAAAACAAATACCATGATACAAAAATTACCAAAGGTTCAAAAACTGCATTAAAACTCAAACTTTAACACAGCTGATTGCATCTCAAAATAATATGTGATCTGTTCTAAGACTTAAAATATTCTCAAGATTTCAGTTGGAGAATATAGCAACTGGCATTAAATTTTATGACAAATACAGACCAGTGGAGTACAAGTTAAGCATTTAAGTCTGAAGATGTAGGTATCTTTGCAGGTCTGCATTATCTGTTTATCTTATTCTCATCATGTCAAGTGAATAAAATTTATACATGGCTACCAATTTTTATGCTAAAAAAGCATCACTATTGTTTGAATTGAAGCATCTAGGTGCCATACGTGTGAGTAAACTGATTTTTAGCTGTAAGCAGGCCAGAAATATTTTACCCACATCAATAGCTAGTGACCAGATTTTTATGAACTCTTCCTCATGCATTTGGAAATTAGTGAGGTGTAACATTGCAGATGCATTACAACAACATCAACAAAGCTTTATCCCATTAGGTGGGATCGGCTATATGGATCAGACGACGCCATTAATAAATAAAAATTCGTCAGGAATAACATAATTCTAGTAATACATATGTCATCAAATTCCAGAGAACACATACAATCATTCAGAAGCAAGCTACTAAGCAATGAACTTGCTCAATATTAGCATCAGCAAAGCTATAAGATATGCACTATCATAAGACTGCATTGAAGGAGAAATATAACTCACCTGATTGTTGCACAATATTTCAATAGAAGGTCTAAGCTTCTGCCAAGGCTTAAATCCAGATCGAAAAGATCCATCCCCAACTACTTGATGCTGCAATTGTGGCCCAGCAAGTCCAGGGGCAAAACTACCATCGGTATTTAAGCTATCTAAAGGTTTGTCGAGGACCATCTTTTCTATAACGTAATTAATAACCTAGACCAACAGTTAAAAATAAATAAATTTAAAGACAAAACAAGGAATCTCTTTCAAGCATTATCAACATCAGCTAAACAACACGTACTTCCTATGAAAACAATTATTTCCAACTGTCAACTACTGTAAGTATTAAAACTTACTTTGTGAATTCTTAATATACGTGGAGCACTTAGCTTCCCTTGTGTGAGGATCTGGACTGAAGAACCTTCACATGGATGCAAATAGAAGCTACACCTGCAGATGTTATAACAAAGAACCAATTCCAAAGAAAGAACATCATATCGCTGTCTCAATCATGGTTAAAGCTTAAAGCTATCATACTCAGACTACAAACTCATGCACAAAATCCCATTTGTTTTTATGGCAACAAATATTAGAAGTAAAAAAATGTTCAAAAATTTTGGGATCAATAAAACAATGGCACTGTATTAATAGGAAGAAAAAATTCCCACAACTTGAGATACAATAGTTGATAGCTGTCTCAAGCATGGACTCTTGCTCTTCCTTTTGACTACAACAATGTGCAAACACAACCATTTAGGAGAAAAAGAACAAGAGTAAGGAAAAAAAATTACTTAGTATTTTCTCTGGGAGGCAACCGGTTATGCAAAACACAATCCAAACACCACCATGGGAAGTCTTTCTCATCTTCAGTTCCATCCAAATCCGTGATTTTTTTTCTCCATGGACCTCCTTGTGTGCCCTCTGTAATAATGGATGGAGGTGAAACACCTGAGAATTCAAAAGGAGGATAAACCATAGCATCATTCTCAGAACTACTATCAACTTCAATTCTTGAATGGGTATGACTTCTAGTAGCAATATCCTTTCCAGATAATAATTCCCCATTCGCTGGAGCCGAGGAACCCATTCTTTGCTTCCGTTTTATCAACCAATGAACCAGGAGCCCTTTAAGAGTTTCTCGAGCCAAATTAACCTGCAGAATAATGTTAATATTTTGGATTAATGATGGTAAGCTACCAAGAACGTTATCATAATGTCATTGTGCATGAACCTGACTCCCTGAAGCACATAATAGAATTAAGCCAAAATCACTTCCACAAAAATATTTATCCCTTACTTTTTGAATTAAATAATATTTCAATTATAAAACTATTACTTATATAGTTATATTTTAGCTTAAGGATAGACTTGAGCCAAAATCACTTTAACAGAAATATTTATCCTTTACTTTTTGAATTCAATAATATTTCAATTATAAAACTATTACTTATATAGTATATTTTAGTTTAAGGATAGTTTTGTCCGATGAAAATACTACATTCTAAAAAAATTATGTGAAAATAAAAAATGTCAATTTTGACACATGCCTGTCAATTCACTAGTAATTATAAAAACATTAATGTTCATTAAGACTAACACCATGAAAGAAATCACTCCAGAATTCAGATTGAGCAAGAACACTAACTATAGATGGTTATGTATATTGATCCCATAAACAATACACTAATAAGATGATGTTGCCAACATATTTAAACTTAAGTGACAACTATCATAGCTTAACAAGCAAATTGTAAGTTAATGCTATTGTTATAGCATGCCAAAAATAGGGGCAAAATCAATATCATTGGAAATTCAGTACAAGGGTAGGCAGGTATGTTATTTTTGACAATAAACCCATACCTTATCATCTTCAGGCTTCCCTGCAATGTTAAGATCAACTGAATACATCTCTGCAGAAAAGCACTGGGGTGTATCTAAATGTACAGACAAACTTCCAAGCCTAGTATCCACAGTGAACCATGCGGGAATGCTAACCTGAATCAGCATCAAAAGAAAATAGATGTTAGCTAGAATTAACAAATTAATATAACTCATAAATGAGGCCCTACCAATTAAAAAATATGACAAAGTTAAATTTTTAAGGTGAATTAGTAATCATACCATCTCAAATAGCTCTTCCTTTTTTTCCTCAAATGAAACCTAAATTAAAGAGTCCACAAGTAAACAAATGAGCATGCTAGCTGTGGTTGAAATTGTCAAATATTATTCACTAAAGCTCAGACCCTCCGTAGAAACAATAATGTCATGCAAGTTACAAAACAAAATGCACCTTCCCATAATCTTCAATCACAACACCTCTAGTAATCTCCCATAGTTTGACTGATCCAGAAGTATCCTAAGAAAAGATACATTTATCACTTGATTCGGAAAGTTATAGAGAAAGATTAAAATTTAGCAGCAAATGGATGATAATATTGACATGTTTCAGCCTAATATCATGAAAAAACACTATGCTTACCTTCGTCAGAACATGCCTCTTATTATTTAAAACTTCATGTTGCACTATTCCAGGGGTGCCAGGGATGGTTAAGTTGGGCTCTTTATAAACAGGAACCTGTTAACATTTGTAATATTGGTAACAAAAAGTAAGAACTATTAGTTCCCCAGAGCAGAAAGATTCAACAGAAACACTAGTTTCATAAAAAGAATTTCTTTAACACAATCCTCCCATTTCCAAACATCAAGCAAAGAGATGAGATAAATAAAATATTCATCTCCGTAAAGAACACATGCAACTGGTAGTATAGAGTTCCAAGTTCACAAAATAAAACTTCATAGATTATATAAATAAAAAATTAACTGGTGATTTTTTCAGAACTAAATGTAACATACAGGTGTAGATCCCTCTAGTGACACCCTTGCTCTTGAAAAGGACAAGTTTCCAGCTAAAAATGAATTGCCTCGTTGCAAAATATTTTGGGGATTGCGTCCTTCAACAGGCCACCTGTGAACTGAAGAATCTGTTGATGCAATCCATATATTATTATCATGCAATGCCACTTGAAGAATAGGATGTTCCCCTGTGCAAAGCAAACTACTTTCTCTTGTTTGCAGGTCTGTTAAGTATAGCTTACGTTACCCCAAAAAAGAAAAAAAAAACAACAAATGCATTAGAAAAATCAGCAAGCCATACAACACAATAACTAAATAAACAATTTTGACATAATCTTTAGTCAAAAGTTGCACTCACTGAAAAATCTCTCCCACCACTATAGACATGACTAAACGTTGGGGTGCTGGCAAGTGCCCAAACAGAATCTGTGTGAACTGCATAAGAATGAACACATCTTTGCTGGCCTATATCCCAAAGCCTATCAGAAAAGATGGAGATCTTACTAGTCAACAGAAACACGGGGAAAATTGAAAGATAGAAACACTTATGACACCATATGCATAAGTTACCTTATCATAGAGTCCGAAGATCCTGATAAACAATACCTGAAATAATCATTGTTAAAATAATTTGGCTGACTTGTAAGAGATGAGTTATTAATATGTTGAGAGACCATATAACAACAAATGAGAAAGATTTAAGATATTAGAGAAAAATAATAAATTTGAAGTACAAAGCAAGTGGCCAAGTACAGCTTTAAAATATAAATTTCTGAAAATATGTATATCTAAATTCTAACCTTATATGTCCACTCAACAACGTGACCCAGACGCAGCACTCTGATGTTAAATATAAATGTCAATTGAAAATATGCAACTAAAATTAGATGTGGACTCCACAAACCTGCCACTGGAATCCAGGAGCAAAGCCCTGATGTTATCTGTATGCCCTTTTAGCTTCAGAGCCTTTGATCCAGATCTCGAGTCCCAAACACGCACAACCTAAAGGGGAAAAAGGGGCAAAAAAGAAAAAGAAATGAAGCAAGTATGAAGATCAGGGCAGAATTCCACAATTAGCTAAGGAAGTTCAAGCCACTATAGCTCAAACAAACCACCTGTAAATTTCCAAAGAGAACATAATCCTAACTAAGAACACAAATTTGAGAATTAATCCCACATAGTACCTTTTCTGTGCCACCAGAAACCAGAAGTGTTCCACCTTCATTCATTGCCAATGCATAAACAGACTCCTTGTGGCCTTTGGCAGCAATTGGAACATAACCCTGAGTATGAGTAGTGTGCATGGATATGTTGTTGCTTGAGCTGATGGTCCGTATGTTAGCCAATGGTAGTGAATTGCCAGGGCCATTGATACCATTTGAAGAATCATCAACCATAGCATCATTGCTCTTGGAAACTGGAGCAAGCGCAGCTTCAATGTCCCATATAAAAACCTCCCCACCAAGGCCACCAGAGGCAACAATATTGCTCTAAAATGCATGCCACTATTAAAGGATCAGAAGATGCATTTGATAAAGATACAAGTTTTTAATTCAAACAAAGTATCAATCATGTTCAATGCGGAATATACAAAAACAATAAATGAACCTTTTATGGATGCACAGACTTAATAAAGAGTTTAGAAAGTTTGGAGTACATTACATTTTTCCCTGCAGCAGCAAGGCAAGTAACATAGTCAGTGTGTTGGCGCAGTGTTCTAGTACACGTTGCATTGGAAAATGCATTCCATGTCTGGCACAAGCATACAGTATCCCAAGTTAACAATAACAGATTGAAAATATTGATTAGAACATTAATGGAGAGCGATCAACANNNCTGAAGAACAAGAAACAAGTGTATTATCACCAACAAGAACAGCATCATTAACCTGCCAGATTGAGATAACATCTATAAAATTGACTATCACTCATGGTATTGGAATTGAGTTATAAACGTGTGGGTATCATGTTTTGTGGGAATGACGACTCACAATGTCGGTTTCCTATTAATGTAATGAGTGCTATTGAAACAAAAGTGTTGAATTTAGGGGAAATTGTAAAAGTGCAAGATTATATGCTCAATAAATACAGCATACCTTAAGAAACTAGCTGCTGAAATTTTTAGCAATTTAAACAAGAAGGAAAAAGATGAAATAACAAAATGTTATTTTAAAGGAGATGACAAAATAAAACTTGAGTGGATCAGGATTTATACAAGCAAAGAAAATAAACCTTTAAAAAGTTCAACAATACAGCAAAATCTTGTCTCCCAATATTCAACCAAATCTTAAGCAAGCTTGCAGTTTTACAGGTTTGGTTTTGTTGTTTTTCTTTTTTTTTTTTTTTTTTTTTTTTATTTTTAAAGATACAAGAGAGAAGGTAACAAATTTTCATTGCCTTTTCCTTCTCAACCATACTTTTCCACCAGAACTGAGCTTTATTTATTGATTTTAATTATAATTACACAGCTTAATAAATTTTAAGACAAAAAGGCAACAAACCAAAAACATTTACAAAATGCAAGTAACATGTACGATGAAGTAATAGAGAAAATAAATAAATAACATTCATATAAAAATCCACATCTGCTGGAGATGAAAAACAGAAGATAAAGTATTCAAATCAATTGAACATCACAAGGTGGTATGGGTGCCACATAATCAATACCAAGTACCCAATAATCAAATGATATTTGCACATGGCATGCAACTCACTTAACCACACATCAATCATATTATTTCTTACACTGTTTGACCTGACCACTGAGAACGGGCATTAATGTTATTAAAATTTCATTATAAACAAAAAGCCACTAGACCCGTTATGGAAAACAGAATAAAAGAATGCATTACAGACGAGCTTCATCAAGTAACAGTAGTATAGAAACAATGCCGTTTTCTCAAGGTTATCAAACAATGTGAATAAACTAATTGAGATAAAAGAATAGGGGGAATAAAATAAGAAACTACTGGTTACCCAATCCACGTGAGATTCAAAGGTAGCTGAGCATGTTGCTGCATCCTCAGCTAATGCCCATCGTTTTAGCCTGCCATCACGGCTCCCAGTAAAGAGAAAATCAGACCCATCAGATACTGCAGATTTATGTACAGCCAAACAATTTATGCCTGCACAATGCTGCAGAAAAGAACCAGCTCTTGATGAAAATTGACAGCATAAATAATAAAAACAAAATCCCAAAAGTTTAACTTTCTTCAACCAAAAGAGGAAATGTTGGTGCTGACGCGGAAATATATAATGTATGACTTAACATCTCAACAAATCTTCAAAGAAAAATGCCATGTCCTAGTCTCAATTGATGGAGCTCTGGTTGATCATAAGTTAACAGCGTTGGTAATTATTACAATATAAGGCGGGTGATGCACAAACAACAAAGATTCTATGCATAACACTATTAGAAAGAGAGATATATTTTAGCAGAAACCACACAATCTCCTTGATTTTGGGGAGTGTCAACTTGTTCCTACTTTTGCAGCAATTTGGTCTTCAAATGATAAGTATTTGACATCCAAAAGAATCCAAAAGTTATTTTTAACCCTGAATAAATTGATGTCCCTAATCATCTCCACATGAAATATTGCAAAGATCTTTCAAAGACCACATTCAATGCATGAATTTTATTCAAGAACAACCCAACCATCCATCGAATAGGCAACAGGTTTTAATGCTCAATGTCAACAAATACATTTCCAATAACAAAGATTCAATATAGAGAAGTAATGAGCTCACCCTTGTGTCAACAGAATCATTCAACACGTATGTTAATCTCTTCTCCTTACGAGGGCGAGAAGAACTGTTTGTGTTCCCCGCACTACCCACACGGTGCATCGCGAAAGCTATGACAATACATAAATCAAGAGTACATTACAGAAAGCAATCACAATAAGAAAAGTCTACTATGGGTCATTCAGAACCATGTAATTAGGGATTAAAAGTAATACAATTTGCGAACTATAACCATTTATTTAACAACAAAGGTTCATAATACAGGACAGCTGTCTCAAGGGAACAGTTGAAGAAACATCCAAACATTTCAAAACAAGCCATACAAAAAATGTATTTGGCACAACCAAGGAGGTGCCTCTTAAGTCTTAACTCAAACAAACTAGCACACAGAGTTCTCTGTAAGTTTTCCATCACAGATTGACCTCAGTCTACTCAATAGTCAAGATTTCAATTATCCGCTCTATACCCTAAATTTCCACGTGTCAATTATTTTGACTATTACAACCATACCACGGAAAGCAGGTGAACTTCAAGCTCATCGTTTCCACACAATCTGAATTTGCCAGTCGCAACATATATAGCACATCAAATTCATCGAGTTCTCAATGTGAATCAAAACCAAAGCCACAGTTACGTAATCAAACACCAATACAAAACCTATTAAGATGCAACAACGAACTGAACCAGCTAAAACCATCAAATACCCCAAAAATCATCCCCCAAACACACAGAACGCTAACGAATGAGGCAAAACAATAGCTGCTAGAATATAAAATAAATTAACTATCCCGATCATAAGGCTACTCACTTAGCAACATGATTCTAAGCTAAAACAAATTAAATAGCTGCGATATAATCTTCTATTTTCTTTTTTCCTTTTTTTTTATGGAATCGAATCAAAACGAATAATCGAACAAGCTGAAATCAACTTCGACGACAGAATACTGAGAGTCCAAACCGTGATCAGTGGTGAAGAATTCGACGCACTTCCTCTTGTGATTTCTTGTTGTCCTTCTTTCTACTGCCGAAGTTTCAACTCTAGAGAGAGAAAGCGGGGTTGTCTCTGAATTTCTAGAGCGAGAGAGAAAGGGAAACGAGCATTAGGAATTTAGGACTTTGGGAGTAAATGGGCTTTCGATTATATTCTTGCAAAGATCCTTTGACCCGGTTCGGCCGAATTTCAATTTTCAATTACGACGGGGGCACGATGGTCTTTTCATCCTGAGGGATAACTAGCTAAGCGGAAATTGCAGTTGTGGCCATTGATTTCGCGCTGATTGTTCTCGCTGGCTTCGGTGGCCGTTTGATCAGAAAAGTGGGCCCCATTTGGGGTAAAAGCGAAGTCTTATCGTAGCGTGGCACTTAAACAGAAGAAGCGGCGAGCAGTGCGTGCGGTAACCTTTGTCTATTTTCAATTTTTCATATGTTGTATGTTGTAAGTTGTAACCCACTTACAACATAATTTCTATAACTTTGTGTAGTTACTCCTTAATTAAACTCGTGGAATGGAATGTACAGACTTATATTTTAATATAACATGTTTAAAAATAATATTTTATAATTATAATTTTTTTAAATTTAATATAACACTATTATTATTATTATATATTAAACATATTAAATATGTTATTTTATTTTTATTTAAAATAAAATATGAATAAAATAGTTTAAAGTCTATAATATTCTTAAATTATAATAAAAGAAATCTGAAAATATAAGAATATATGTAACTGTAATAATAATATGTTAATTTTATACTAAATTTTATATCAAAAAATTAATAAAATTTATCGACAACTTTATATTTTACTAACTTCATTAGAAAAAAATTGACATATGATATTGTGTTTTTTGTTGCACATTTTATTTTACATCTAAAAATAGAATTATAGATAAATTAATTATATTTTCGGTAAATAGTTATAAAAAATATAAATTATGAAAACACACGACAAATGAAGACAGTTTATATATTGGGCTTATGGAAGAAATGAAGTAAGCAAATGTAGCAAATTATGTTCATAAAATACACGACAATGCTTTTTCTTTTAAAAATTTTGGATTCATCAAGAGTTCATGATCGAAATCATCAAGTAATGAATAATCAATGTAAAACAATTATATATTGACTTCAAAGTTCGAACATTTTAATTGTCAACGACCAATATGTCAGAAATTATTTTTAATATGAAAATAGAAATGGTGTTTTGGTTAAATATTGATATTTGAAGTGTATTACAGTATTGTGTAACTCATTCAACATGTTCTTCACGTGTTGCACCACGCCCCTCACCAGTGGCGGAACCAGAAATTTCATAAGAGGGGGCCAATTAAATATAAAATATAACAAAAAATTAACAAAATATGATTTATAGCATATATATCAAAAAAGTAATTATATTATATAAAAGTCAATGTTCAACTACATACTTTAAGATTTTGATATTTTTAAACTTGCTCGACGATGCTTCATGGAACTAAAATCATCAATTATCATCTCTGAAGTGAATTTTGAAGCAATTTCCTTTTCAATATATACAATCATACAATCTGCTAAAAATTCATCTTCCATCTTGTTTCGAAGCCTTGTTTTAATAATCTTCATAGCTGAAAAGGCCCGTTCAGTTGTTGCTGTTGTCACAGGAAGAGTCAAAACAAGACGAATTAATCTATCAATTAAAGGATATATATTTGATTTTCCTGTCTCTGTCAATTTTTGACACAATTCAGCAAGAGTAGACAAATTCTGAAAATCTGGAGCTTTAACCACATCAAGTTCATAATGTTGTAACTCATAATCCAATTGAATCTTTTCTTGCTCAGAAAAATCTAAAGAATAGAAATTCTTTACAAGATTGCATATGTTGCAAACACTGAATAACTTGAAAGCATCTTTAGGATCTAGAGATGTACTCAGTATGAGGAGCTCGGTTGCTTGCTCACTAAATCTACTATTTAGCTCTTTCAATTGAAAATCTATCACGCTAGTAAAAATGTCAACACGATAGTGGTGTTCAACAGTGACAACATCCTTTTTACGACGAGACCGAATTATGTCACTAAAAGAAGCACCCATATCAGGTATCTGAATAGCATGATCATTGCAGAAAGAACTAACTTTCTCCAAAAGTGCTCCCCAACTACTATCTCTTAACTGTTGAATCAATGACTTTGTACTAGAAACTAGATGCATAGCATTCAAAATGTCTTGAGATTTTTGTTGCAATGCTTGACAAAGTTTATCAGTGATTCCCATGATTTCTTTCATCATATGCAAAATGAAAATAAAATCAAATGATAATAAAGATTTAAGAGCATAAGTAGCATCACCACGTTGAGAATATGTAGATCCATTAGTAGCCAAATCTTCCAGAACTGAAGTTGTTGCTCCAAACATACGTAAAAGGCTACAAATTGAGTTGAAGTGAGAGCTCCACCTGGTATCTCCTGATCTTTTTAATGTGCCAATTTGATTTGCTCCTCTTCCTGTTTCAATTTGATTAGTTGCAACTAAATGGGAAATTTCAGTTGCATAAGCAGATCGTAATTCATCATTGCGTTTGCAAGAAGAGCACACAACATTGATAATATTACTCAAACTTTGGAAAAAAGCATGAACATCAACAACTTCTTTAGCCGCAGCAACAAGAGCTAGCTGTAATTGATGAGCAAAGCAATGAACATAATATGCATAAGGACATTCTTGAATAATTAAAGCTTGTAACCCTTTCCACTCTCCACGCATATTACTAGCTCCGTCATACCCTTGACCTCGAACATTTTGAATGTTGAGATTGTGATGAGATAATGCAGAATAAATCTCTTGTTTTAGAGTAGCAGAAGTAGTATCTTTGACATGAACAACATCTATTAGCCTTTCTTTGACAAATCCATGCTTATCAACAAATCTAACAACAAGTGCCATTTGTTCTCTTCTAGATTCATCTCTAGCTTCATCAACAATCAAACAAAACTTTGCATTACCAATCTCATTGCGAATTTCATTTTGCACCTTTCTAGCAAAAACATGTAGAATTTCCTTTTGAATAGAAGGTGATGTGTATATTGCATTTTGAGGAGCATTATCCAAAACAATTGCATCCACTTCTTTATTGTAAGAAGCTAATAATTTTAACATTTCAAGAAAATTTCCTCGATTCTGAGACTCATGACTCTCGTCATGTCCCCTAAAAGCACAAGCTTGAAACGTTAACCATTTGACAGTATCAATAGAGGCTTTAAGACGCAATCTATTGCTTAAAACTTGTTGTGAGCTTTGCTTAGCCAATACTTTGTCAATGTGACATAATTGATTAAGCAAATCTTTACAAGACTTAACAGCAATATTATGAGGAGAATTAAGAGATTTACCCACATGAGATAAAAATGCACAATCCTTTCCATTATTCACTTTTTTCCAATTGCGAAATCCTCCTGATGTGAATGGACTTGATTTTCTAGAAAATAAATAGCATGGAAGACAAAATACAGCATCCACTTTTGGCGAATATTCTAGCCAAGAAAAACTCTTAAACCAATGAGCTTTGAAACGACGAGGATGACTTTCTAGACCAGAAAGAGGGTACTCATCCATAATAAATTGATATGGTCCAAACTTTATGTATGCTCTACGGATTTCATCTTGTTGATTGATAGGATAATTCTAAATTTGCGGACGCTTTCCGGGATCACGCATCAATGTATCAATATTAACTTGATCTATTTCAGTCCTTGCTATTTTGGAAGCAGGGGTTGAATATCTTGCTCAACAAGTTGTGTCACAGGTTGTTCAATAATATTTTGAACATTACTCAAAGAATCTGAAGCTGAATTTTGTTCATCATATATTCTCTCTTTTCTCTTGAAAAATGAGTGAATTGTTTTCATCTTTGACATTTTTAACTTAACTTGAACTATCTAACAAAAAAAAAAAACAAAAATAATTGCATATATATTATTTTCTTAAAAAAAAATATTAAACCTATTGAGCAATAACAAATAATTTTAGAAACACAAATATATAATAACCAAAAATAAAGTTATTGATTTACCTGATTATTTTTTGTTCCAAGTCTCACAAAAAAATAATTCTATTGAGTTTTGTCCTCACTTCAATCTTTGAACACTGTCCATTATAAAAAAAAATAAATTAATTATTTTAAATAAATAATGTAAATAATACTTGACATTGTCATTAACTTAAAAAAAATTGAAATATACCTCTTTGAATCTTTGTTGTGCATTCAATGGTTAATATTTTGTTGTTCACTTCTCTTCAATGGTTTTTCTTCATATGTCTTGTTTTGGTATGGAAAGAAAATTAGAATGAGAAGAGTAGAAGACCAAAAGTTTGGGAATCACTAAAAGAGAGAGAAAAGTGGCGCTATGCCTATGATAGTTTGAAACAAATATTTGAAAAATGTACTAGGGTTACTTTAATTAATAGTATGGGCTTGGGCTAGTATAATAGAACCATTTTTATTAATTATTAGAATGAGCTATTTGTTAACAAGAACAACAATAATTCAAATATCCAATACATAGTGCAGTTTTTAGTTATTTTAATTTATAAAATTTTGTAACTTTATTTTTTTTAATATTATATATAAAAAAATTTAATATTATTAATTATTACTATTTACTATTTTTTTAAAAAAATTTGGGGGAGACCATGGCCACCTTAGGTCCCCCGTGGATCCGCCACTGCCCCTCACGTACTGGCCAGGATACTGACACGTATCCAATACACCTTCACGTGTTGCACTATGCCTCATGTGTTGATTTTTCACCTACAAAATCTACCCATCTATAATTATATTAAATAATTTCATTTTTCAAAAAGACACCAATATATATAAGAGATGTTGGTCGAAAAAAAAAGTTGGCGGAAGAAACAAAGGGCTTAAGGTATGTTGCATGAGTAAGCATACAAGAACGCAATTCATAAAGGACAGAAGGAATTGAAAGGGAACAAGAAAAGAGTGAAAGGCATAAGAGATGTCGCTAATATGGATCATTTAAATTTTAAATTTTAATTTTAATTTTAAATTTTAAATTTTTATTTTAAATAATAAAGTGTAATTTATTTTTAATACCAAATTTAATATTTATGTCAATATTTTCTTGTAATTTATATTATTGTCTTACAGTTATATGTCTACCATCAATTATATGATTATGAATATTTCTTCAATTTATTAAAAAAATACAATTTCATTTCTTCCCTTTTGTTTTATCTATTTCTAAAAAAAGCTTGGGCACTAATCACAAATGCATTCCGGCAGCTATATCGTGACGGAGTACCAAATCTAGAATTGGAGATTTGAGTTTGGGTTGATTTGTAATTTTGAATTTTTTGTGTTGTTATGTAATTAGGGATATTTTTAGGGTCTTGCTGAAATATATTTTGTAAGGGTGGTGTATAAATATAAAATTCTTTAAAATTATTGCTAAATTTCATGGTGGTGAGATTTATGTGTATAAAAATGAATATGGTAGGAGTCATTAGAAGTAAAGTAGAAAAAATGGAGATTTTATGTGAAATTAAAAAAATAAATTAAATATGTAAAATATAAAATTTTAATAAGATTTAAATTTTAAAATTGTGGGATTTAGTATAAATTTTATAAAATTGATTGATTCATTTAAAATTATAATATCAAAAGATTTTGAAAGTTAAATCGAGATTCTAATTATTATGTTTAAAAGAATTATTCATAAATGCGGATGATAATGTATTTATTCTCTTTAATTAATTTATATTATATACACTAAAATTTAAAAATTGTACAAGACATTAATACTACTATTTTTCAGCAGCAGCAGCAGCAGCAGTAGTTTTTGTCCTTGAAATTTGAAAAAAAATTTAAAAATATCTCTAAATTTTATTTTGTTTCAATTCTATTTCAAAAATTTTTTATTTGCATCAAATATACCATCAACAACTCAATTTTCAAAATATTTAAGACCAATCTAATAATAATATATGAAAATTATACTTGATTTGTTTGTATTGAGGGTTGTTTTTATGAAATTGTTGTTAAATTGGTCCTAAGTTTTTTGAAAAATTAGTCGTTAAAAGTATATTTGACACAAATAAAAAAATTTTAGAATAAAATAAAAAAATTTAAAATTTAAAAGTATTTTTAAAATTTTTAACAAAGTTTCAAGACAAAATATATATATACTTTAGCCTTAGGGGTAAAGCGTCTCCAAACATGTTTGATTTATGTACATAATTTTGTAGTACATTGTTGTATTGCTAGGTATTTGGACTCGGTCCCAAGCCCCCCATAGTAGCAACCATAACTCAGTTATCCGGATCGTGACTATGGGTGGCAAACAAGCTGAAACTCGTCGGGTCGATCCGCATAACCTGCCAAAAAGGCAGGTTGAGTTGGAAATTTGAGACTATCAAACTTAGAAATCCTGTCTAATCCGCGAGCTTTGGCGGATTTCGGGGAGTCGAGTTTTCCTGCGGGGCCAGACATTTTTTTGTCAAGGTCATTTTTTTACAAATTTCTATGATGTTATTGAATTACAAGAGGATGAAGATGATAATTGAAGATCTTCTAAATTATATTTTGAATTATATTTTATGTTTTATTGATATAAACTTGAAGATATTTAATTATATGTTTTGGATAATGTTTATTTTGCCTTTGACAATGTTGATTTTATTATTTTGTTTTTGGACAATGTTAGTTTTATTATTTTGTTTTAAAAAAGTTGGTTTATAATTATGTTTATTACATATTATAATTATAAAGACTTTAATATTTGTAAATTTAGAAATTATAATTTTTTATATCTTTAGAAATTATAAATTTATTGAAATAGTTGTGAAATTATATATATTGTTTAATATTTAATGGTTTATTAAAAAAAAAAAAAGAGATTTGGTGGGGCGGCCTTTCTCGTTTGCTACCTCTAGTCGTGACCACTACCGCAGTCCAAACCAGCTTGCTAACCGTAAACCCCCAACCATCAACCAAATTCAAACACTTCCATTATCTTAGCCAACAAGATAAGATAACTACCTCGGACTATATAAAGGAGGCCAAGGGTGCCCTTAGGTACGACACACATACCTAACCCTCCCTACCTCTTAGATCTATTCTGACTTGAGTGTCGGAGTATCTTTGCATGTACCACCCCCGCCACTCCTAGTCGAATAATCCGGCATCCGCCTCGACCCGAAGGTCCCCGATCCATCTTACAACCCGTACCGGAGTTATCCAGTACAACAAACACATTTAAAATTAACAGGGAGGATTTCCAACAGGGTACTTTTAGAGTGGCTCTGAAGATTTCATTCCGTGATAAAGTCGTTAGTTCTTCTGAAACCTTGGAGCGTATTAGGGTTGATACCCTAGATAAGGATTCAATGACGGTCACAGAAAAACAAGGCGACCCCAACGCCTCCAAAGGTAAGGTTTTATGAGGAGGCTAGAAATGCTCTATTTGAACCCTACAATAGGCCATCGTGATTAAGATCCTTGGGCAGTATTTCAGTTATATGGCCTTAGTGCATAAATTGAAAAGTGTATGGAGGCTTAAAAGAGGCTATGAAATTTTGTATATTGGTTTCGATTACTTCTTAGTCAAATTTAATCTCAAGGAGGACAAGGAAAATGTGTCATTAGGGGTCCATGGATAATGTTAGGGCATTACATTGCAGTCAAACCATGGATTCCAAATTTTAAACCATATAAGGCATCATTTGGGGACATAATAGTTTGGATACGTATTGCATGGTTGAGCATATGGTATTATCATAAAAAGTCCATGATATAGATTGCTTCAGCTATAGGCAAACCCATTAAGGTGGATCTCGCAACCAAGTCGGCAGAGAAGGAGAAGTTTGCTAAAGCTTGTGTACAAGTGAATTTGGGGCTACCAGTTGTTCGGCGAGTGATTATCGACGACTTTGAATATAGTGTGGAGTATGAATGTATACCATTGATATGTGAGAAGTGTAATTGTTTTGAGCATATAGTAGAAAAATATAGCACACCCATGGTTTCTTCGGTGGCTGTAGATGTACAAGCAGGACCAATTGTTCATGAGAGCTTTCTGGTGATCCAGAATCAATAGATTTTTTAATTTGGAATTGCACCCATTAATGCCGCGATAGTAGCAGATTCTGTGGAGAAGATGCAGGCAACTACGTTGCATGGGAAAGCGGGTGTGAAGGAGCCATTGGACAGACAAGGGGGCTGGACCAAAGTTGTTGAAAGGGGTAGAGAAAAATTGGGTCAAAAAGCTAAGGCCCAAGCGATGGCTAAAAGCTTAACACCCCCCTTTTTGCACAACAGTTGGCTAAATTTTTTATATTTGCTGATGATCTACTACTATTCTGTAAAGCTAGAAAGCTCAGGTAGACGAAGTTATGAATTATATAGACTTGTTCTCTAAAGCATCAGGCCTATGAGTGAATCTTAGTAAGCTCAATGTTCAAAGAATATTTCTTTGAGAAGGAAGGAGATAATCTTAGAAGTCTCTAGTATTCGTTTTTTATCAAGATTTGAGAAGATACCTAGGGATTAATATTGGGCATGAAAGGTCTTCCAGGAGGACGGTTCAAGAAATGATTGAGAAAATTCAGAACAAGCTTGCTAGTTGGAAGGGGTGTTTGTTGAATAAGGCAAGAAGACTTTGTTTGGTTAAGTTGGTAATGGCTTATATTCCAATCTATAACATGCAGGTTACTCTCCTTCTGAAGTATGCATGTGAAAAGATTGATTCACTAATGTGACAGTTCTTATGGATATGCCATAATAATGGAGAGAATTGCTATTCGTTAAGTGGAAAGTAGCTTTTACTCCCAAAAAGACGAGTGATTTAGGTGTAAGAGATACATATTGTGCTAATCTGGCACTTCTTAGCAAGTTGGTTTGGGAATACTTCAATAATAAAAACAAACTATGGGTGCAAATTGTGATACAAAAATACCTCCAGAATTTGACTTGTTTTGGTGGTAGTAATGAACAGAATGTGTTGGCCACTTAGAACAGCACTGTTAAAACATATGAGGTTCTTAAAGATGGGTTTAGGTGAAATGTAGGGGATGTCCAGTAATCCATGTGGTATGATGAATGGACCCCGTCTGAAAGATTTTGTGATCTTGTTCCTTATGTTCACATATCTGAGTCAGAATTTGTAGTGGCTAGTTTGTGGTGTGATGGATCTCGGGTGGTAGATATGTTTGCTATGACAATTTTTCTTGCAGTTAAGCATTTCATTTGTGGCCTTTCCTACCCAAATTCGGTTGACCTGGATCTGGAAAAGAGTTGGTGGCCTGCAAGGGGAAAATGTTACAGTGCAAGAGAAGGTTACAGTTAGTTGTTGAAGCATAAAGTGATTGCAATGGAAATAGTGATTGAAGCTAAATTTGGCATTTAAATCTTCTGGAGAAGATCAAATTCACTATGTGGCTGGGTTTCATAACGTTTTTCCGACGGAGGCTTTCCGATTCTAGCGGCATCTAACTAGTTCAGATTTGTGCCAGAGATCCAATGCGAATCAGGAGACAATTGAACATTGCTTGTGCGACTATGTTAAATCCAAGAGTCTTTGGCAAATGTTAGTCCTTCGCTTTATTTGACTCATTTCAATGCACTTCCATTGAGGCCTGGTTTAGAAAGGTTGTGCCTGGTAATGAGATTCTTTCGGGGTCATAGTGTGGTAGTTGTAGAGACATAGGTATAATGATGTTCTCAATGTTGAAAATCTTTGGACGGATCACAAAGTGATTGTCTTTATCAGAAGCACTGTCATGGACTTGAGATTTTATATGCATCGGTGTTTTTTCTTTAGCACCTTCAAGAATCGTTGGTACTGGGAGCCCCCTGTAGGTAATAGTTTTAAAGTTAATTGTGATACAAATTTATTTCCTGATTTGAGTTTGGCTGGTTTTGGCTGTATTATTAGAGACATTAATGGAGTTGGATCTCAGACTGTTCTGATAGTTCTCCTCTCTAATCTATCACCAGATGTGAGCTTTTTGCCGTCTAGAAGGGGTTTGTCTTAGTTTGGGACTGTGATTTGAGAGACATTATGTGTGAAACGGATTGTTTGGATGTTCTGCACCTTTTTCATAACTCTGATGGTGGATACACGTATGAAATTATTGATTTAGTTCACAAAATTCATAAACTTTTACCAAGATCTTGGTATATTCAAGTCGATTGGATAGTTAGAAAAGTAAATAAAGCGGCAAATTATATGACTAGATATGGAATTAGAAGTAATCCCAATCATATAATTTGGTGAGATCTAGTGATATTATTCAGCAAAATATTAGTTTTACTTTAAAATAGGTGTTTGTTTTGGATTTAGATCCTCTAAAGTTTGAATTTCACTCTAGAGAGTAAAGCGTAATCTTTTACCCTTGAATATTTTCTCTTTCATATTTATTATTGACGCCACCTATAAAATCAATGGTGAGAGATCATACTTTACACTCTAAAGTGAAATTCAAATGTTAGAAGATCCAAATCCGTTTGTTTGAGTCTTTTCTTTTGTTTATATACAAAAAAAAATATTAAAATAGGTTTCATTTAAGAGAGGTCCTCTAATAATTTACGAAAGAATTAAAAAAAAAAGAAAAGAAAAACGATGTCGTTTGAAGTTTGAACACGATGGGGGAGCACTGCAGTACCCTACTGTTTAGCGGAGACGAGCAGTTGAAGACAGCCGCCAGCGGAGGTGACAGCATCGGAATATAAAAAAAAAGAAAAAACCCCTCAGATTGAAGGAACGATTCAATGCGTGCACTCGTGAGAGTGAGCAATAACTATCTTTGCTCATCCTTTAGCCAAATCCACAAGTCACAGTATCGCTCCATCTTCTCTACACCACAGCTTCAGGCCTCATGGATGGACAAGGTCAAAAACGTCTTTACAGGCCAAAACCCCAAGCAAAACGACTCCTCCTCCGAATCGTTCACCCTCCTCCGTCAGATCCTCCTCTTCTCTTCATCTCATCTTAGCTTAGCTCGTTCCTCATATTCTAATGGTGATTTGTCTGTTTTGCCCTTCAACAAACAGGCTTTGCGGATGAAATGAAGAACGCAAGAAGGATCGGCACCTTTAAGCAGTTTGTGGTTGGAAGAAGCAGCGAAGTCACCTTCACCACCGCCTTCGAAAAATACGAAGCTATCCTTCGATGCCTCGCCAATTTTGATCCTACCGGAGAGGTACGTACGCTTTCTCCTTCTCATCGATCTTGTTTCAGTTATTGTTAATTTTAGTTTTTGTTAAATTTTATTTTCGGTAATTTTCAGAATCTGACTAGGGATCAAAAACAAGAAGCGGCGAAGCATTGTAACTCGACGCTTGTTGAAGTTGAGAATACGCTTGCCAAGTTCACTTGGGCGAAGTTAGCGCAGAAGAAGATTGAGAAGTTAAAAGAAGAGGGAAAACCATTGCCCACAACTATTAGCGAGGTTAATGCTTCTAATTGCTTAAATCAATTCACCACGTTAAAAAAAAAGTTTTGGTTTGGAGATAATTTTGAATTGAATTCAGTGTAACCGATCAACCAACTAAATTTAGGGTATTTGGATGTTTTATAGGTCCAAAAGCTGGTTGGTTCAACTCCATTGGATCTTGCAAGGTCTAATATG
>NC_029777.3:4253241-4260868 GCF_000817695.3 Arachis duranensis | reverse complement strand
TCAAAGAGGAAATATAAATGGTTCATTTTTTTCTTCTTTCATTACTTTTTATTCGAAATGTTCTTGGCATTGAGGCATATTACCTAAACTCGTCGCCACTAGTTCGTTTGGATTTTGGACTAGGTTTTTAATTTTCTCTGCATATATAGCTGAAGTTATGATATATTTATTCTCTGGTTAAACTGGATTTCTCACTTAACTTGTATCTAAAATATGGATTTGGTGTTGTATTATGTATTGTAATTATAATGTAAGGTTATTTTGAATCTGGTGTGTCCCTGTTTGCACAACTGGGAACAGCAACTTGACATTTCTCATCCTTTTCAATTGAACAACTAATTACTAAAATACATTGGCACTGCTTATTTTTTTTTTTTTTTTGAAGTAGTATATACCAGAACCCTTATGTCAATGAAAAGGTTTTTCCAAATTGATTAGCTAATGCTTTGCTTGGTTGTTTTTTCAGGTGTTGTGGAAAGACTTCAAGAAAATCAGGGGTTGTAAATTAAACTGCGAGGAAGGTGCTCACAAATGGCTGAATGAATCTGCAGTCCTACATGTTCTATTTTAATTCTGATCAAGCTGCATACTGCAATAAGCTGGTGTTAGGATGAGATATTTTGCGAAATAGTTGCTTGGGTTTATTTTGCTCATAATTTTGAGTTGTGCATAGGCAGAACTGAATAGAATGATTTTTGTTCACTGTAGCAGTAGCTAGCTAGTTAGTTCTCTTCTTTCCCTTACTCCCAAATGAAAGGCACGAGAATAAGAAACAAAGGTTGAAGGAATATATTATTTTGTTGCTATATCATCTCTCTTCTGTCTTTGGAAGATCCACTGTGTGGTGTGTACTATTGTTTGCAAAGTTAACACGATTGAACTGGTTTAGGGAAGAGTAACATAAACTGATCATATTTATAGGGAAGATGTCCATTTCCTGTATCATCGTTATTTTATAGGAATTATGAAATTATATTGGTGAGCGAATTACACGTGTGAGGGCCGAATTCTCAACCAGCCTTAGCTTTCAAGCTCTTCCACAAAGGAGAGTTACTTGCATAGTTGCATGTAAATAAAATAAGTGTATAAACAAGTCAATCATCCTTCATGGTTAGCACTTAGCAGTTAGCACTGTGGAAAAGCGTGGAGCTAATTAAGAAGCTTTTAGAGTACTGGAGGTAACAGGAATAAACAAGCCTGGCATTCAGCAATGTATTCATAATGTTAGATGTGCAGCCATATACATAGAATAAGTGAATAATTTTAGACGACTAACTGTGTATTGGATTTCTTTGCAACCCAAGGAGCTTCAATGATGCAATCACTCGTAGTTAATCCGTCATAGTTTGGAAGGAATCCACATACCATCTATAAAGTATAAGGTCAAGGTGAATTGAAATGTCACACAAGCACAAATTACAGTAGTGGTGATGGATGTTGATTCATTTGTGTAAGTGATATAAATATAGGTGAAGTAGGGTAGCAGTAGTTAGAAAATCAAGATCAAGAAGTGTTTGTTGAGGTCATTACTTCAGTCACATATTAGTAGTATGCATGGCTCTGCATCTATATAATGCCGAGGTACTTGGCCTTGTGTTCACATTATTCATTCTCTGCATATAGTGCAATTGATATTCAGTTTCAATTCTTTACTTTTCTCTGATTTTGCTCAAAACATCTTATGCTATCAGAGCCAAAGAATCAAGATCTTGACCGTAGCCTTCATTCTCTCAACCTCATCTTCTACCAAACAAGCTTTACTTCCTATTGCTGAGAAGTTGGAAGATTCAAACTTCAACACATGGAAGCATCATGCCTGACTTAACATCCAGAGTCTCTCTATGGAAAATCATCTTGACTGGGGAAATGTTCCAAATCGATTTGAACCAGTCCCAAAGCCTCAACCAGCATCAGCATATAATAGTATTCAACAAAAATCGACATAGTTTAATAGTTTATGGAACACTTGAAGTGAAAGAGTGAACGCAATTATTATTAAAATTTAAACACAGGAGGCTTACTTTGATCTGCCAAAAACCTTATGTTTTGAGAAGAAAAGAATTAGCCTCACCATTTGTTCAGTGAAAGAGATACTGTAATCCAAAGGGAGAAACCACAGGTTCATAGAGATAGAAGGAACATAAAAACCCTTGAGAAGCTAGATAGTCCCACATCAGCTGGGAGCAAGAAAGGGAGGTGAGAATGCAGTGTACAAATAAAGATTAAGCAACAACATTTCAGTATACTTACCTGGACGGGGTCAATGGGTGATCAAGAAGGCCCATGGCTTAGGATGGTGACCTCCATTGCACTTAGGAGGGGTGCCCGCCTAAGGTCTCCTCAAGTAGGAGAGCCTACGTCATAATTTGTGGCAGCGGGGACCTGCGTTCGCGCAGTCCCTACCTAATTTCAGTTTGAAGTTTTTTCAATCATATATTGTTGGTTTTCACCCATGGAGATTCAATGGTGCAATAACTTCTACGTGAATTGTTGTATCATATTTAGGAAGGAATCCACATACCATCCATAAGGTCAAGATGAATTGAAATGTCACACAAGCACGAATTATTGCGGTGATGGATTCTTGATTCATTTGTGTAGTTGTGTATACTTGTATATGGAACACTTGAAGTGAAAGAGTGAAGGCAATTATTATTAAAATTTAAACAATGTTCATCTTCAGTTTAATGGTAGGAAGACTACGTGTTCCGTTGCCAAGTTTGATTCTGCTACCTTTTCAATTTTGCATCCTAAAGTGCTCATCTTTTTCTTTTATTATTTACATTTTTGGCAGGAGTCTTGTACTTTTGATAAATATCTGAGGCTTGCTCTGAATCTTTGTTCTTAACTCACTTCTCATGTGTTTTATATGGAAAACCATCTTGATTGGGGAAATGTTCCAAATGGATTTGAACCAGTCCCAAAGCCTTAACCAGCATCAGCATATAATTGTATTCAACAAACATCACCATAGTTTATGGAACACTTGAACTGAAAGAGTTAATTCAATTATTATTAAAATTTAAACACCGTACCAAGTTTTCTGCTACCTCCTTTTCAATTTTGCATCCTAAAGTGCTCATCATGGGATTCTTCTTTTTCTTTTCTTTCATTTATACTTTTGATAAATATTTGAGGCTTGCTCTGAATCTTTGTTCTTAACTCACTTCCCATTGTTTTCTTGCTTTAAACACCATAATAAGAAAATGAAGCAGCACCTTTCCCAGTCTCCTAGCTTCAAAATTCTCATACATGTCTAACACTCCAACTACAGGTATACTTTGATCTGCCAAAAACCTAATGTTATGAGAAGAAAAGAATTAGCCTCAATATTTGTTCAGCGAAAGAGATACCGCCAATCCAAAGGGAGAAGCCCCAGGTTCACAAAGATAGAAAGAACAGAGGAACCTTTAAGTCCCACATCACCTGGGAGAAAGAAAGGGAGGTGAAAATGCAGTGTATAAATAAAGATTAATGAGCAACATTTTAACATACTTACCTGGATGGGGTGAATGGGTGATCAAGAAGGCCTATGGCCTAGGTTGGTGACTTCCATTGCACTTAGGAAGGGTGCCTGCCTAAGGTCTCCTCAAGTAGGAGAGCCTACATCATAATTTGTGGTAGTGGGGACTTGCGTTCGCTCAGTCCCTATCCAATTTCAGTTTAAAGTCTTTTAAATCATATATAAATTGGAAGAAAGTAGCTTTTGGCTGTGGCCGTCCATTTTATTTACACATATTTTAAATTTATGGGGTAAGGTGAGTGGGTCCTGACAGAGATAAAAAAATGAAAGATATATGGGAATTGTGGAGTAGGTGAATTGGTGTACTAGACTAGTAGGTGATGGTGTATTAAAAAACAAGGCCGCTATAAAATTATAAATAACGTGAATAATATATAAGGCAGTTGGTGAAAAATGTCGAATTTGGATCTCTCAAAAATTTCTCTGCGGCCATTCAAGCTAAGCGATGTTGACGACTTTTTGCTATGGGCTGGGGATGATCAAGTCACACAAAACTTAAGATGGAAGACTTGTGGTTCAAGGGAAGAGGCTTTGGCCTTCATAAGAGACGTGTGCATACCTCATCCATGGCGACGCTCAATCTGCCTTGACGACCGTTCCATAGGCTTTGTTTCGGTGTATCCGTGGTCAGGTGATGATAGATGCAAGGCTGACATAGGCTATGCCGTAGCCGCAGACTACTGGGGCCAAGGCATAGCCACCAAAGCAGTGAAGATGGCTGTGCCTCAAGTGTTCAGTGACTTGTCTCATCTGGTAAGGTTGCAGGCTTTCACTTCCCCTCAGAACAAGGCTTCTCAGAGAGTACTGGAAAAGGCTGGGTTCCTTAAGGAGGGTCTGCTCAGAAAGTACACTTATTTTAAAGGAAACATTAAGGATTCGATAGTGTTTAGTTTCTTGTCAACTGATGAATTTCCTCATGATGACTAGTGGAAATAATCTAATATGGTTTGTGCTGGAAATAGTGTCTAATGAAATCCCTTTTGTTATGGGATATGCTTGTATTGTATATTTCTTTCTTTAATGTGATGCTTCTTTTGAAACAAGCTTAGCTGTCTCTCTGTCTTCTTTTTATATTTGATCAATATGTGACCTGAGGTCCATATGAACTTGAATCTCAATGAACATAATGGATTTGGTTAGTTGCTCATAATTTCTTGTTTCAACTTAACAAAAAAACCAACACAATACCACCTAACCAATGCCATGTTACACAAACCATTCCTTTATTCTGAATTCCCACCCCAAATAATGTACATATGCTATAATTAATTATAGGGTAGATTCTGAGAATTATTTGGTATTTACCACTCTGGATAGGTTGATTTGGGTTCCAAGCATATCATCAAGTTCTTTTGCAAACCTCTCCATATCACTGGCAGACAAGTAAATTGGAACTAAAACACCACCTCCATTTGCATTCCCATAATCCATGAGATCCATTTCTCCGAAGCTATTGTCTGATGCCCCATTACTAATTAATCGTGTATTGAATTATTGATATATCAATAAAAATAATTAATTTTTAAATTTATTATTTTAAAATCATTTATATATATAAATCTGATTAGATAATTTTATAAAATTCTGTAGGATTTTTTTCTGATATAATGTAAAGTTCGGCAGTTTCTTCGGCAAATTTTAAGAAGTTTCGTCCAAATATAAAAATCCGTGACCCTTTCATTTTCACTTTTCATCATTTTCACTCTTCTTCACTCTCATCCTCTTTTCTCTGGTAAAACTTTTTATTTTCCATCTTTTTGACAATTTCAAGTAATTATGTTCTTCTGTCCCTTTTTAATTTTATTGTTGTATTATTTTATGATTTTAACATGTTTATTTAGTTAGATTAAGTTTTGTTGTTAGTTTTTAATTTTAGTTAGTTTGATAATTAGATGATATAGTTAGTTTAGAGTACCATCTATTGTTAGTTTAGATAATGTGAAATGATCATTTGAAGTTTGAATTAATTATGCTTTAGAGTAAAATTATAGTTTATGGTCTAAGTATTTAGAATTTTTAGATTTATTGCCTATAATTTTTACTGGTAATAACATTATGGGAATATAAATCTTTTTTAGATTTATTGCCTATAATATAGTTATATTTCAATTTTAATTTTAATATTTTAATTTTAATTTAATATTTAAATACAATTAGAAAATATCATGTTACACATTTTGATAGTCAAATTTGTAATTAATCATTGTTAATGATATACAAGAAAGATAAAATGGGTGAAGGAATGAGAGAGATAGAAAAAGAAAGAGGGAGGAAAGAAGAACTCTTTAATTTTAGAGAGAAAGATTTGATTTCAATTGTAATGAAAGAGTGACATGTGGTATATTTTGATTATAAAATTAGTAATATATAATAGTTGTGTTTGATAATAAATTAGTTAATTTTAAATTATTATTTTTATTTAGATTACTATTTCAGTTGAACTGATTATGGTTTAGAATTAAATTATATTTTATGGAGATAGTTAGATTAAGATTGAATATGTTTGACAAAAAGTGAGTTAATTTAAAATTATTTTATTTTAATTTATTCTGTCATATTGTAGTTTCATGGCGCAAAACATGTTAGGATACGAGCAATAACTACGAGCAAAATGCCTCCATATTTACCATACAAGTGGGTGCCATTGATGGAAATAAATGATTTGAAAGTCTCAACACACGGAAGAAACGTCCAAAACATTCGATGAAACATGACACTATTGACTGAAGTAGGCCAAGGCGATGTAATGAAGCACTCAAATACCTAAAAAACCATCAATTTTTTAACATATAAGTAGTTACTTAATTAAGAATTTATAAGTAAAGGCGATGTAATGAAGCTTTCCAGGTAAGTATATCTGCATTGTGAATAACCAACGAAAAAAATCATTGTATGATTCCTCCCAATCTCCATATATCCTAGCAATGACTCTCTGCTTTTTTACAAGCCAAATTTTTCTGTACGAAGCCTTGTAACCAAAGTGATTCTCCACACCTCTTTGCAGAACCATTATGCTGATGGTTGGATCTACTTTGACCATTGTGAATATGTGCTGAGTAATCACATTCGAGTCAAACCTTCAATGGGCTTTGACTATTGATGTTTGCATGCAAGTATGAGGACTGTTGTATATTCTCACCTCCCATTTTTTCTGCTTTCGGTGATAACCTATGCGTATATTTCATTGACAACCAGTCCCAAACTGAGAATACATTATAGCATACTTTAACTGGTCACTCTAGTATTTTATACTCCACATCCCTCCTAATGCTATACGTCTTAACTGCCATAATAACTTCCTCCTTATTTTCATACTATTGTCCAATCTCAAACTCATTGGTGGGATCATCCTCGAGGCCTCCTTGACTAAATAAATAATTTGAAGTCATTGCCTCGAGATTCAACGAGAAAAAGTGATCCGGCCGATCATATGGTCGAAAAATATCAACCTCTATCAGTGCGATTTGTGTGTCACTGTAGTAGTTCATCTCTTCCTCCTTCTCATATGAAATTTCAGTTGGTTTAGCCTCAGCATCTTCACTGTCATGAGGGTTAACTTGATAGGGATCTACCATCGGATCTTTAATAGCAGAACCCTCATAACTTTCAACATCAGCTTGCATCATACCATCATTAAAATCTTCAACATTTGACCCCTCTTGACTACCTTCAAGTGACATATTTAGGTTAATTATCATCCTTCTATATTTCTCCTAACCACCCCACTTAAAGTGATATCATCAATAGTATCCGTAGAAGTTTCTCCACCCAAGTCAACTAGAAAAATAAATAATTCTAACAGATGGACATTTGTTCAACGGTTGTGCCAGACCTTAATAAGACGTATGTCCTCGTCATCACATAACTGATATCTAGTTTACAAAAACATAAAATCTTACCAAAACCATCATCAAACAAAAAAATAACAAAATAATGATAACAATTGTAATCCTTAATATACCTTTTGTAAAATAAAGTATTATCTACTTTGGACGGATATCTGTAGTAGATTTTTATTCGCTCTTTTCATGTGTTGTTGACCAATGATATGCAATATCAAATTCTTCAACGCTGTTAGACTTTCGACTTTAGGTGGCATAGATT
>NC_029777.3:4215801-4253172 GCF_000817695.3 Arachis duranensis | reverse complement strand
CATCATAATAAATGGAAAACAATAAAAAATTCGAGACATTATATAGAGTAAGCAGAAGATTAAGGTAAAAGGAAAATGATGAGTTACTAATAGTAATTTTGATTTCCAATCAGTCTCGCTGAGATTTTATTGGGGAAGCTGCTTGAAGTTCGCCGAGAGGGTTGACGAAATTTACATATTATATGAAGTTCGTCAAGGGGAGTAACGAACCTTGTAAAAACGACAAAGTTCGCCGAAAAAAATGGCAAACTTGTCCCTGACAAAAAAAAATTCAAAAAAAAATTTAAATAATTTTTTTTAAAATAAAGTTTTTTTTTTATTTTATATAAAAAATTCTCAAATTAAACCCTATTTATAATTGCACCTAAGCAAAGCCAAAAAGAAAACATAAGACTTTGTAAGTACAACATCTTGAAAAGGCAGAAACATATTGCCATAAGATGTGTATTTTGAAGAACGAAATTGCATATTTAAAAAACGTTTAGCTGGCACGTATGTACTCTAAAAACACGTCTTAAAGATATTGATCTAACAATTAACTCACTAGTCTATTTAAATAAGTATCAAAAACTTAAAATTCGCCTGGTACATGAGTAATCCATTGACTAATGACAAACTTTTAATTGAAAAACAAAAAAAAAGTTATTGATTGAAAAAAAATTATAAAATTTAAGTTTTAATATATTTATTATATATTTATTAAAAATTTAAAATATTCAATTAATAACAACTTTAACATAAGCAAGTGCTTAGAATTCCATCTCTCCTATAACACCTTACTTCCACACTATGTTTACATAAATTAAACAAGAATTTATAGATAGTACAATATCTGTCAAAAAAGAAATACCCTAAATTTCATTTAGTGAGACCTATTTGAATGTGAAGAATTCTAGTATATTATTGGGCTCATTTTTTTAGATATTAGACAAGGTTTGATATAATGCTCTAATATTAGATGCTATAGTATTTTGTAAAATTTTGAGTGTGATAAAATTTGCAGAGGACAAATTGTTAGAGCAAAAATTTTATTTTAATTCATCAGTAACAATATGCGAGGAACGGATTATTTTTTTAAATGTTTATAAAGACAATATACGGGTGTATTTTATTATTTTAATATTAAAGTCACAATAACGAAAAGTGTATTAACAATACATGGAAGGTGTATCGTAATTTTTTTATTAAAAAAATATAACTAGAGTATTATAAAAGGAGGAACGGATATATTAGGTTTGATTAGGAATATGAGAGTGTCTTATTTTCTTAAGAGTGTAAGAGTATAAAAATAGAGAGGTATTATTTTAAAAATATATTATAATAGTCAAATCTTTCTCAAAATATTTGAGGGTGTGAGTTTTGTATGTGCAAATCTATGTGATATTATTATTTCTTTTGCAATAGCATATGGAGAATTTAACAGTATACTTTGTCAATATGTTGATAATCAAGTATTAAAGAGATTCACAAAATTTTTTTATAGACAGTCTGTGTTAGTATTTAGTGGTTTCGTTCAGTTTTAAATAATGTATGTGGTTGGCAAAGCAAGTATACAAGGGATATTTTCGATCTATCAACCAACACGGGCACAAGTGTCTGTTATCGAGTTATATGTTGAGTTCGAAGAATTAGTTGATGTTGATTTACAGGAGCCTATCATCGGACAATTTATAACACTGAAAGCGAAGAGGAATTTGAGGGCACTTATCATATTGTTGGTCTAACTAAAAAAATGGGTGAAGATAATATAATAGTTGAGTCTGACGTTGTAGGTGTGGCAAATATACTAGCGAGCCAACATCCACCTAAAGAGCCTTCTTTCATGCATACTTTGGATCTATACGCTATGAACTCAACAGAGTTTTCTGAATATGTCAATTATTATTATTATTGAATCATATAGTAATAGTCAGAATTATTTCTTGTTATTAGTGTAGATCCTGTTGTTACAGACGGTGAATTTGTTGTTGACATAGAGTTTAGTTTTAGAGAGCCGCAGACTGTTATTGCAGCAATTAAAAATTATGCCATTCATAGGGGATGTGGATTATCAAGTGTGTAAATCTGAGATAACCACATTTTATGCTAAGTGTGTACAATACAGAACAAGTTACGATTGACTTATTAAGGTAGTCTTATTAAGAGAAAGTTTTGTTGGGTTATAAGATAGTACAATGGTAGTCACACAAGCACTAGAACTAGATCTTCTCAAGATCATACCAAGCTAAACTCAGACATGATTGCAGAGGTGATAAAGCCATTGATTGAAGCTGATCAATCTTTGAAGGTAAAATCTGTGATTGCAAAAGTGCAGTTAAAATTCAATTAACAAGTTATCGCAAAGCATGACTTGCTAAACAAAAGGCAATTTCGAAATTTTTTTGTGGTTGAGAAGCTTCTTATGAATCTTTGCCGTTGTAGTTTGAAGCAATGGCACAAAAAGATCCATCAACAGCAGTCGAGATCGAAACTTGATGAGTTTGGAAAACTCCAAATTAATATGATGATCAAACATTATTAAAATAGTAATTAGAAATTATTAAATTAATTTTTGCTTCAAAATTGTTTACTTAATAATTTCTATGTTGCTTGCAGATTTTGGTCATTGGGTATAAAGAAATTTGGAGCCCAAAATGTTGACAAACATTCAGCCCTTGGTACAAAAATGTTCTAAACATTGTGGCAGAATGGTTCTTGTGTTAATTGGGCCAATAATACCAATAAGAAGCCCAAAACCTTTTCTTGAAAGACCAACAAAGCCTTGGTTCGAAATTAAAGAAAAGAGAAAGAAATCAGTGCATGCTTTACACGGTTACTCTCTTTCAATGGGTTATGGAATTCAAACTTTAATTAACTTGGATTTATTGCATGCCTTGGAAACAGGAAAGAGAAAGTTTCAAATTGATTTGATGGCCTTTAATGTTTTACACGTTACTAGGCAAAGGCTATGGGAAGTTGGTTTTAATTGATTTTAACTGATTTCACTCATTACTTCCAAAGTTTTCTTTTCTCTTCTCTCTCCTCTCTCTCTTCTTCGATCACGTCACAGGAAAGAAGAAGAAGTAAGTTATCAGAGAAATCATGAGAGGAGCTAGGAAGAAGCAGAAGGCTAGGGTGATGGCCCTTGCAAATATAATATCTATAGTATGGCGTGGCTAAGATCTTTACCACTAATGGTAAGAAGTGGTGAAGAAGCCTCAAGATCACCATGCCTAAAATTGGTGGCAATCCAACTCGGTCAGAGAAGAAGATCCCTGGGGTATGGCTCGTCTCTACTTTTTGTTCATCCATCACTGAAGGTAGCTACTGTAGCTACGTGGAGGAAGAAGCAGAAGTGGAGCAGAGAGTTGTCAAGGATCAAGGGTTCATCAAGGGTCAAAAATCCTTCTTGGGGACCAAGTTAAGATGGAAGGCTCAGATTGATGAAGTTTGATGAGAAGGGATGAAAGAGAGGTAATTGCATGTTGGTTTTGCTTTCGGTTCCGTCTCTCTTCTCTCTGTCCGAACTGATTTTGATATTGAAGAAGAAGAAGTTGGCTCGGTTGGACCGGTTTTAACTTTGGAAGCTTCCCCTTCTATAATAAGGGTGAACGGCCAAGGCTTGAAGCAAGGAGAGAAAGCACAGAGTTCTCATAGCTACCCAAAGCTAACAGAAGTTCTTCTCCTTCAATGTGTTTCATTTTGTATTTTCTTTAGTTTTGTCTGTCTTGAGTCTCATGGTGAAAAAGACAAACAGAGTGAGGTTTGTAAGAAAAAGCCAGTGAGCGGAAAAAGACAGAGGGTACAAAATTAAAGAAAAAGTCATAGATGTCTTAGAGGTCCTTTGTACATCTGTGTTGTGTATCATGATTCTGTGGGAATCCCCTTGCAAGTTGGGTTAGCACTTAGCAGTTGAAAGCTTGGTAGGTGACCAAGTCAAGTTCAAGATTGGAGATAGATTCTAGAGTTGTTCCGGATAGGAAGGGTAGTTCCTAGGGAGAATTGGTGTTTGTAATCAAGATGATTATAGTGAAATTCCATCATTGTTGTGATGGAGACTGGATGTAGGCTGCATTATACTTGGCAGCTGAACCAGGATACTTCTTGGTATGATTCTCTCTCTCTTTCTTCTACTCCATTTCTGGTTCTGTTGCGTAGGAAACAAAATTGAAAATATCTCCTATCTGGTTATGAGACAAAATGAAAATGTCTCTTGACTAGGTACGAGACAAAAATAAGAAAAATCTCCTAAAGCTATTTCAAAGGACAGAAAGTATCACTCAGAAAAAAAAGGGCTAAGATTCAACCCCCCATTCTCTTAGCCACTGATTACCATCAAAACTGCACCAACATATCAAGGGGATGAGATGGTCTAGGATTTTAGGATATGATGCGGGTATTTTCGGGATTTTACCTTTGCATTAAAGCATTTAGGAGATGCAAACCAATCGTATATGTAGATGGCACACATCTGTATAAAAAATATAAAAGAGCTCTATTAATTGCAGTTCTTAGAATGACGATGACAATATTGTGTCTCTTGTGTTTTCTGTTGTTGAGGGTGAGATTTATGATGCATGACACTTTTTTCTTACTCATTTGCACACACATGTGGTGACTCGGAATGGTGTTGGACGTATCTTTAATTGACACGACTCTATTACTTAAGCAATAGCTCGTAGTAATGGATCATGGGAGCCTCTGAGAACTATCCGTATATTTTGTGTTAGGCATATAGCATTCAACTTCTTGAAGTATTTTCAGGCACCGTATTTGCAGAAATTGATAGTAAACTGGGTATGTAAATTATTTTAAAATAACAGCGTTAACGTTATGCGATGATACTTATTGTATTTGTTTCCTTGGTTATTTACAGGCTATTGTAGGATTGTGCGTGAATTTAATGTACAGTATGCAAGATTACGTGAGCATTGCAAGGCTGTGAAACATAACCAATCAATTGTAGGTGAGTCTCATATGCCTTATTATAACATTGCATATATCCTTCAGATGCTTGATAGTGCAATTAGGACCACGTTGTGAGCTTCTGCAAGAATAGTAGCTTTTCCATGAACTTTTTGTTGAAAATCGAACTGCTTCCTTACCCTATCTGATGCATGTTATTCAATGCACTCAAATGATATCAGTGGCACGATTGCACTCCGTATTAAAAGATGCTGTAAGATGTCATTTGGAATTACAATGTTTCCCATACAATCATGATTGTACGAGTTTCACACAAACTGCAAAAACATAACAAAAAGAACGTATAAATATAAATACAAAATAATGCACAATAATAAAAAAAACTATTAAATATAACAAAAAACTTACCCTGTTTTTAGGAATATCATGTAGTGACTGCCTGATATGAGAGAAGATCCATTTTTTGTATACATGAAATTGTGAGCACCAATCAATCTAACTGAAATAAAATAAAATCCTATTTTTCCAAACCGATATATTTAAATAATATATTTAAACAATACATATTAAATAATATATATTAACATATTATATTAAGTAATTTTACCTGCACGCAAGCAGAAAGCTTTGCGGCGACTGCACCGGTGCTAGAATGGTAACCGTTCCCAAGCCTATACACAAAGCAGCACCAATGGGTCATCCACATCCTTGCAATTAGAACGTGATGCCTGACATAATGCCCTATACAAATGTGGCAGGCAACCAGAACCCTAACTAAAGTCCTTAATTTCAGTAAAATTTTGAAGCAGAGGCAAGAACTTTCAGTAGATTGTCAATCCTGATTTGTCACAAAATAAATTTGTCCCAAAAACAAGTATATATGAATCGACATACATCTGTCTGCCGAGTGCGGTATCCAACTACACGAATCGCTTTAGAGTGCAAAGCCATGCAAGTTTAACACCACTTCCTTTGTGATCAGCTGTAGTAGGTATAGTGTCAAATTGTATCATGAATTTATTTTTGAGGCCAATAGTATTGCTATCTTTAAATCCTGATACTGGCATACCATTTGTTGGGAGTTCAAATATAATTGCAACATCTTCCAAAGTAATTGTGTATTCGCTATGTGAAAGATGAAACGTTTGGGTTTCTAGACGCCGCCGCTCAATCAAAGCATTAATAAATGCATTGTGTAAAGTAAATTTTCAATTTAAAATATGTGATAGAATTCACTATTTTATAACCCGATTTTAACTCGGGGATCATACGTATCTTGGTGAAGATATCTTGATTCCAAATTTTTTGAACTCTGAAACAAATTGAATAGTAGTAGTAATAGTAGTAAAATGAACAAATATAAAAAGTAATTACATATGGTAGACGTTTAAGGTATCTAAGAATGTGATCTTCAGGACGCGTGATGTCACGAGCCATCTGTTTCCTTTATTTCTTTTTGAAAAAAAATATATTATGTAATCTTTATTTAGTATATCTCTAATATTAAATAAATATATTTAAAATATTTTATAGATTAAATTTTTTTAATTGCTACTGCCTACTTATTAAAATTTAATAAATATATTTAACAAATTATTTCTCTAACCTCTACGACCTACTTATTAAATAGGGCAATTTATATAAAAAAAAGTAGATCTCAAAATTACATGAATACAACAATTAAGAATCCATTACATACGTGTACAATTATGTATCTATATAAATAGTTACACCCCTATCGCGGTTTATTCGTTTACACTTCTTTAAGGGATAAAAGTGCAAGGAAAAATTTCTTAAGGTAGTAAATGAATATCGGTTTGTAAATCCATCATGGAATACCCTCCTATCATACTATTATGAATGCTCTAGGAGTAGATGACAAGTTACATGGGCACCACATCACATAATACTTCATCACTGTATCTTCCAATAAAGAACTGTACACGGGCTTGCTTCATAACCTTCAGTTCGTTAGCATCACTTAGCCACTCCAGTTTGTACGGGTTATTGTGTTTGGTGCTTTTTAACCCCAATCTTTCAACCATAGTAGAGCTAGCAATGTTTGTATAACTTCCAGCATCAATGATCATGAATCCAACTTTGCTTCCCAACATAACTTTTGTTTGAAATATGTTTTCACCTTGTTCTTGACGATCGTCCTTAGCTTGGACATTTAAGATCCGCCTAGTAACAAGAGTCTCGCCGCTAACAGTATACTCAACTACATCTTCATCATCTATAGCATCCTCCAAATGTAGAATGTCCTCACACCCATATGAGTTATCAGAGATTCTAAGAAAACATCATTCCCTTTGATGACCATTGTCCGTTTACTTGGACACTCAGAAGCGTAATAACCAAATCCGCAACACTTAAATCAAATAATTTCACAATGCGGTGAAGGAAATTTAGATGTGTGTAAGAACCCGTTACGTAAAACCATTTTAATAAAAAAAATTTAGTGCGCGGAATAGATTCAAAATTTAGAAGTTTTAATTTGAAAATATAAATGTGAAATTTGATTTCAGTGAATTTTTCTGAGCTGGAAAATATATTTCTTTCGAAAAGTTTTTGTAAAAATGCGCACTGACGCTTAAGCCGGTAGTACCGGCTCTGGTCTGTCCAGTACTGCGTATTTTGAAAAATAATATTTAGAAAATTGATTTGTTGTTTTGAAAGGACAAAAATAATTTTAGAATTGAAAACCGGGCACTAATCTTAAAGGTTTTGGCCCAAAGTGGGCCAAACGGACTAAAAACGCTAACGGGTTGGACCGGGCCCAAACCGAGCCCAAGGCCCAACATATATAAGTTCATTAAATGAGCTTTGAGTTCATTTTTTTCAGAAAAGAAAGAGAGAGGGACGGTGAGAAGAGAGAAGAGAGAAGAGGGTGGGGTGACACTATTCACCTCCACCTTCTGGGAGCCATATCTTGAGCTACGGGGCTCCGATTGACGAGCCGTTTATGGCCACGCGAAGCTCTCGACGAGCTCTATGTTTCTATTTAAGCAAACTTGGTAAGAAATTGCGTCTCACTTCCCAGTTTTGTGCACTAGGTTCTACACGTTTTTTGTTTGGTTTTTGAGCAAGTTTTGTGGTTTTGCTTGTTTAGGTGATCTCTAGTAGCGGGTAATTGATGAGTTTTACTCATACTCTCGTCGGATAAGATAAAGTTCTACTAAATCCTTGTGTTTGGTTATTTTGTGTATCTTAGGTTTTGATGTTGGTATATATATGTGATGTTAGATTGAGTTTTGGTGTTTGTTGGAGTTGGTTGAGGCTTTGGATCGAGCTTGGTGGTTTCATTTTGGTGTTTGGTGCGTTTGGAAATCGGCCAAGGTATGATTTCATTTTCCTTTATGTAATATGTAATGTTTCTGGATACTTAGGCTAGTTGACCCTAAGATAGGATTGAATGTTATTGGTGTATGAATATTTATATGTGAATTGATGATAATTGTGGGTTGTATTGGATTATTGTGGTTGATGATGATTATTGGGAATTGTTGGTGTTATTGAGTGTTGATGATTGGTGTTGTTGATGAGGATTGATAAATGAAGAGGTGGTGTTGTGTGAAATGAATCCAAATGCTAGTGATAGTGATTATATGATTTGATGAGGTTGTTGGTATTTAATGATTATGAAAGTTGATGAGGAATGTGTGATTTATTGTGTTGATGAGGGATTGATGATTATTGAGTGTTATGGTTGTTAAGAGTTTTTGGTATAGTTGGTGGTTCATTAATGATAGTGATAGATTGATGATTGGTGAATGTGTTGGTGGAGGATTAATTTTAATGTTAGATGTATTTGATGTTGGTGATTGAGGATAGTGAAATGTGAATTAGGTTGGATTTTTGAGTTGTTGAACGGTTTAGAAGGTTGTGTGATTGAGAAAATGGTTGAAGTAGTGTTTGTATAAATTTTGGGTTGTTTTAGTATGGTTGATATATGATTGAATTGGTATTGGTTTGAGGATTTGAGGTTTTGGGTAAAAGTAGATTTTTGGTAAACTTTTTCTTATCATAACTTTTGCCTCGGTTTTCAAAATTTGTTGAATTTAGTTTAGAAATAAATATTATTGAAAACCCTTCAATTTGATATAAAGTTTGTAAAATTTAGAATTTTGTAGAGGAAGTTATGATCATTCAAAGTTGGTGTTGAAAATCTGAAATTCTGCACAGTTGCAGAATTTTAGGATTTCTGATAGGTGCACACGCACACCCTTGTGCAGACGCACAACCCTGCGAAAATCTTATTCTGTGCGGACGCACAGACCTGTGCATACGCACATGAAGGAAAAGGCTCTCTGCTTGCAGCGGTAGCACAGCTTGTGCGCGTGCACATCAATGAGGAATTACGACCTGTGTGCACGCACAAGTTGGGAAGGGTCGTCTGTTGGGGGCGCTAGCACAGGTTGTGCGAGTGAACAAACTTTATAAGTTTTAGTACCTGTGCGTACGCACACCCCTGTGCATACGAACACTTTTAAAATCTTCCTGGGCATGCGCGCACACACCTCTGTGCGTACGCACACGCCCTGTTTCATAAATTTAAACTTTGTTTTCACCTATTTCACCTTCCCAACAAGATTGTAAGCTTCTATAACACCATTTAAGGCTTTTAGGCTAAAATTTGAGTATGGGAATAAGGGAAATAGGCTAAGGATTTTAGTTGATGATTATTTTGAAAAGTTAAAGGACGGAGGCTTAGGTTTCTGGTGTATTGAGGATGGGTTTGATGGAGTGCGAAGGAAGAATGGTATATGAATTGAGAATTTGGCAAACTAGTGAGTTTTGAGAAAGGAAAGTTATGAATTAATGATGGTTGTGACGAGTATGAGTGGGAGTGTGATATGAGCAGCGGTCGCTGAGATTGAATGTGTGATTACGATATGCATTGTTCTCCGTCGTAGAGGCTGTGGCAGTCTCCCGCCTACGTTCGGATGTGAGAGTTGAAGTTGGGCTTCTCACTCACATTTCTCGTAACCAGAAGAAGGTGGTAGGGCACGCTCCCTTGGAATGTTTCCCTCTGAAAGGAGAAGGTGGTAGGGCATTAACCCACGGAATCATGCGACAACCAGAGGAAGGTGGTAGGGCACGCACCCTCAGAATATTTTCCTCTGAAAGGAGAAGGTGGTAGGACACTCATCCCTCATAATTATTCCTCCTTATGCGCAATAGAAAGACTAATCCGGGAGTTGTCGACCGGATTTGCTGTCGGGTTTGGCACAATAACCGATATGTGATATCACAGCCAATAGGGCAGACATTCATCATGTGCATTTTCTATATGCTTGCTTGCTTTGTTTACTTGAGTTTGCCTAATTGTATAACATGCTTACTTGCTTCTTGAATTACTTGCTGTAAATGAATACTATCTGTGTTTTACTTGCCTGCATTATTTGTGATTGTCTGATGCTAGGAGGTTAGGTAAGCGGTGGTGATGGGATCGCACGGATGTTAGGTTGGCGAGGGCTGTGGGATACAGCGGTGTAATTAGTATTAGTTAGAATTCCCTTAGGTTTAGAAAACCCTGTTTATTGTTTAAGGTTTACGTTAATTATATTCTATTCTACGCTTGAATATCAGTATGTGATGTGAAGTTCTTGGAGCCTTACATCTTACATCATTGGGCACTGTTACCATACTGAGAACCTCCGGTTCTCATTCCATACTTTGTTGTTGTTTTTCATATGCAGGTCGTAATCTACTTCGGTGAGATTGCGGACATGGTGACAGAGAGGAGTATGGTTCTTTTCTTATTTATTTCTGTTTTACTTTTGTCATAGTATTCTCTCACCTTTTTGTATATTTATCTTTATGGCCTTAGAGGCTTATTTGAGAGATAGGTTGTATAAACTCTTTTAATTCTAAAACTCTATATATATCTTTCTATTTGTAACTAGTCGGCTTAAGCTCCACAAGCTGCGGCTAGTTCTCTATGATTATTATATTCTTATATTTATATATGTTTTATTCTCTTATACCTATACGTTGTATCTTATGCGTTAGTGTGAACGTTTCGCGCTTTTGTAATTATGTCTTTGAGCTTATTCCTTCATCGGACTTCTAGATTATATTATCTTATTTTATATATACCTCTGATTAACCTTTGCTTTACGGCTAGAGGTAAGGCTTAGGATAATTGGGGTGTTACAATGTGGAATTAGGTGAATTCTTCTTCTTGTATTGGTATGTAGGCTTCTCCTTTGATTCTGCAGTTTGAAGCCATTCTTCTCCCCGAAATTAGCACATCTAGATTCCTATCTTGAAGTAGGGTTAGAAGAATTTCGAAGCCCCTTTGCTCTTTGCTGTTTTTCCACCTTTATAACCAGATTTACCAAGTCTTCCATTTGTACAAACGGTTGAAGTTCAACGACATTTGCAATGTCTCGGTTCATCCTACTCAAGAACCGTGCTATAGTAGCTTCGGACTCCTCCTCAATATTTGCCTTAATTAGAAGCATCTCCATCTCCTTATGATACTCTTCTACTAACTTAGATCCTTGGTATAACCTTTGGAGCCGTTGATGTAGTTCCCTGTAGTAGTAAGAAGGTACAAACTGTTGTCGCATAACCTTCTTCATCTTCTCCCAATATTGAATTGGTATTTTTCCAATCGATTTTCTATTTTTCTCTAGCTCGTCCCACAAGACAAGGATATAATCTAAAAATTCTACAACCGCTAGTTTCACCTTCTTCACCTCAGAGTAGTTGTGACACTTAAATATTAGCTCCACCTTCCGTTGTCATTCTAGGTAAGCCTCTTGATCACTTTTGCCATTAAATGATGGGATGCGCATTTTGATAGTATTGATGTTACTATCAACATCTTTCCGTTGTCTATGACACCTGGATCTGGACAAAGCCCCTTCCTCGGACTCCTCAGATTGATTATGAACATATTCTCGGGACCGTGCTCTTCGAGCAGAAGATAAAGAATTAATTCTTGAATCCATGTCATCAAGACACTGTTGAACCCTTTCAAAGTGGCGATGGCTTTAAGTTGGAATGTCAGTTTCGTTCTGGGATCTCTTCCTCTTCATCCATCACAAATTGGATAGGTTTTGTTACCATTGAAGAACCTGCAAAAGAAAAGACCTTATAAAACTCTTCTCACATGTATCACTCGATTGAAGGCACTCGTGTTTGCACTCAATTTGTGACTTTTTCCTCTTTTGAGCTTACGTAATCCGTCATACCTTACTACGATTTACATTTAAACTCTTCCAAAACATAAATCGTTATACCCATACCACGGTTTATACTCAATGATCTACCAATGATCTAATTTTAATTTTAATTTTGAAAGTGAACAAATTTAGATTTCAACATATATTTTATTACGAATTTGAAAAACTCAACCGATCACCAAAAAAAGTTTAAAAATAAATAAAAAAAGAAAAACCTGAAACACATTGCTCTACTAAATAATATTTTCTATAAAACATATTTATTATTTAATATATTTCATCAATGTATATTATATAAAATATATTTAATATCTTTAAATTAAATTCTAATTTAAATTTTCACAATTATATTTATTTTTATATTTAAATAACTTAAATTTAAAAATATATTTAAATTTAAAATATATTTAATATTTATCACTAATTAATATCATAATCATACATAAACATGTAATAAAAATAATCTCTAATTATGTATTATTTGTTTTTTCTAACTACTAGTTGACACTAGCTAATTTAAACAATAACTATAAATATGATTATTGTTTCTACTTTAAATTAAAAAAATTAGAAATATATAATTAATCTACTAATTATAGTATTATTATTAAAATAACTTGTTAAATTTTTGAGGAAAAAGGAAGCTTGATTTTGAGGATTTATTTTTACTATAAATTAAAAAAATTATTATCTTTCTAAAAAATTTTTTTTATAAATCACTGATCGAAAACTAAACTCAAATTCTTAAGTTATTATTATCGTCTCCAAAAATATACAGGAGTACTATACAAAAATAAATCGTATTTAATAATGTAGTAGAAATGGTCCTTTCTCATATCTTAATTTTGAAAAAATCTAGTTTAGGTTAATTTTAAAAAAATCTAGTTTGGTTTAATTTGCTACAATAACAATCAATATAATCATCTCTAAAAAATACACAGGTATATAGAAATAAGTCGTATGTACTCCTATGTATTCTTGTGTAAATGATTAAGATGCAAGAGATTATCATCGCTAAAATATGCCGTTGTGGACAAGATCAATATTATGAATTGGATTCTCCGTTCCCGATGATCCTTTGCCCTTTCTACATAAGGCTTGCCCTTTCTACATAAGGCAGTAGTTCATGCTTTGTATTTAGATTAAGGTGGTAAACATTGGACGTTACCGATGATCCTTTGCCCTTTTTACATAGGGCAGTGGTTCAAGAATTTGGAGATGAGACTGATATAGAATTGCTTAAACGGTTAGTGTGCTTTGTATTTAGATCAAAATGGTTTGTAAGATAGTCTAAGATGCATCTAATGAATTTAACCAAAAAAGTTTTATCTAATAGTCTAACTTTCATATTATCATACTTTTTACCTTACCATTCTTATAATATATATTTTTTTTGTATTTTTTTAACTGGTACAGGAACAATTTAAGAATTTCTTAGCGAATTTTAATAAAAATTATTTTTGTGTACTCTTATGTACTCTTAGCGAATTCATGTTAAACAAAAAAATCATATTCTAAAAATTAAAATCTGTTTAATTTTTTTCAATAACTATCTCACTTTTCTCTTCGATAATAAAATTTATCATTAAATATATCATTGTGCTGCAAACAATATACAACAATAAACTATTATTTAACCGTTTTATTTAATATAATTTATAAATGTTTACGCTTTTCATCTTGAATATATATTGTCTTCAACCTCGAGAACGAAGTATATATAATAATGAAAAGGACTTTGTTAGATATAGATGATAGTTTTTGTGAATAATGAGTTCTAAGATTAATCCAATAAAGTAAAAATACACTATATCTCAAATTATCAGTACATCTAATGAATTAAACATCTGATATATCCATTATTCAATAATTATATTGTTAGGGATGCAAACAATGAGTAGCGTGCTGCATTGAACAAAATAATCAGAAAAGTAAAAATAAAATAACACCAACAAACTACCATCTAACCAAGGGCATGGTCCACAAAACCATTCCTGTGTAATAAAAGTTCACGTGAAATTGTATTTATATAAAGTTAATAATTAAAAATTATTAAATAATAATATATTAAATTATTTAAGAACAACTGTACCTAAAATCTACCTTCCTTTATTCTAATTCTCCCCCACAAAGCTTATTAATTACAGGCTTTGTTTTGGCCACTCATTGTAGGTTGATTTGGGATCCGAAGCAAATCATCCATTTCTTTTGCAAACCTCTTCATAGCATTGGCAGGCAAGTAAAGTGGAACTACAACACTTTCTTCTCCATTTGCATTCTCACAATCCATGAGAGTAAGTTCTCCAAAAATCTTGTCGCCACTTATCCCACCATACACTGCATTGCCCCACCCAAAATCCACTTTTCTAAACCCAATACGTGTCACCTTTGACACAAGAAAAGACCATGCTCTTGTAGTCAAAGGTCGTCCCTTAATCACCATTAAATCTGCTAAAGAATGCATGTATTCTTCTGTTGGCTCGGCTTTCGCTTTTTTTATTAACTTTACAATATATTCAAATGGATTTTCACATAGCTTCTCTACGGTGGAGACCGCCGCCGGAAACGATATAACGTTTCCATAATAACCGATTGGCATGGGAGGGTTAAATCTAGCACGAGCATTGACGACACAATACATTCGAACTTCTTTTTCTGGTGGTAGTTGCAATGCTTTTACAAGACAATACCAGAGGCATGCAGTGATAAGCTCAAATCCAGTGTATTCAGCGGATTGATTTAGAGTCAAGCAGCGAAGAGAAGCTATTTCAGTGGGTCCAAAGAAGAAATTTCGTTTAATCATGTTTTTGTCATCAATAATGGTTTCCCATTCCTTAATATCTTTTGCTTCCTCAAATTCTCGATGGTTGCATGTGATGCGTGGCGGGTCTCTTGCAGTTAGAAGCTCCCTACACCAAACGGGTAGAATGGAAGGTTGATGAGAGCCTCGAGAGATTTCAGCCATGGCGTTCATGAATTGCACAATACCAGTTGCATCTACCATCGTGTGGTTCACCCGTATGCCGACAGAAAAACCGCCGCACTTAAAGCGTGTGACCTGAGAAAACAAATGATAGTAGATGTATTTTAGAACTTTGTTAAGATCGGAAATTTATGAATTAGTTTCTATGTGAGAAAAAAAAGGAAATTGATTTAATAATTTTATAAAAGTATATGTAAAATATTATATGAAGAGTGCGAGGAGCCAGTAACTTTTGTGATTTGTAACTATCAAATAGCCATCAATAATGATTTTAATTGTGTGAGATTGGTGTGAGATTTCATCCAATAATTTATTTTTCTTTGTTGGTTATATATCGGCCAAAATTTAATAAAGTGGACTTTTCTATATTATATAAAATGAATGAATAATTTTTTGAGAGAAACTCATACGAAGATGGTTAGAATGGTCTTGACACGAATTAAATGAAATTAAATGAAATTCACTTCCAAATTCAAACAATTGGAAAGATAAAAATGTTTGAACCTGTAAGAGTAAAAGGGGACAGCCGATAATTCCATCTGAGCCAGGAACATTGTAAAGCAATTCCTTATAGCAAGGGAATGGAGGTTGAAGAGCTTCACCAAGTTGATGAAGTGGCACGTCAGCATCGGCCTCAATGAACAATACACCCTCTGCAGTGCAATCAACCATCAACTTGCCGCCATGACCCTCCCTAAGCCTACCGGCAAACGGGTAGTAAAACACAAGTGTTCTTGAGAGTGCATCTCTTATCACCTTTACTGGGTCTTTTCCTTCTATTGATGGATTGTGACGATATATATTTATGATTGGAAGTTGGTAACGTAGCCCTTCTTGATCATCTATGTCTGATAGTTGTTTAACTTCATGGGGAGTGGGCGAGGCCGGAGCCACTAGCTCTGGTTCGCACCATTTCACTGTAAACACTACAGAGGGAGATGATGATGAAACCATTTTGCAAATGGGAGAGATTGTAACAAGGGATAGAAAGAACTTAGCAAATGCTCTATTAGTATTTCTGATGTGTGCTAATTAAGTGTAGTCACGAGAAAGGGATGGTCAACTTGTCTTTCTTTTTTTTTTCCCTAAAAGTTCGCAATACCGTTCAGCGGCGTGGGAATACAAGCCGAAACTATAGCGATTTTGTAGAACAGAGAAAAAGGAACAACCCAAGATATTAGCTGCCAGATTCCTATAGCAATAATAACTCTTTCTTACTTTAGCTTGGTTTGGTAAAAAAATTTTTGAAGAGATGTTTATGCTTGTGCTCAAATTTTTAAAAGATCCAAATAGCTTTGAAAGTATTTAAATAGAGTTTTTAAAAGTTAGTTTGTGCTTTTTTAAAATTTAAAAGTTTAATATAATCTCATATATTAACTACTTTTCAAATTTAATATTCTCATTTATGTTTATTATAATATTTTTAAATTTTAAAAATTATTTTACCAAACATAATTGTTGTTGGATATATTTATTAAAAATTATTTTTAATTTGATTTACCAAATATAAATACTACAATTTTTAAAAATAAAAATTTTACGAAACTAAACTTTAGCCTTTTAAATTTAATTAGTTGTTGCAGACAAAAAAAAACAGAACAGTTGATAAAATCCAATTATTCCGATGAAATCGGAATTTAAAATTGAGTTATTGGTAGCTTTCAGTAGCTTTCAAGCAGTAGGGGGCCTTAGCGGTTTAATTATACAGCAATATATTTTTTTTGGTGACTATTATACAGCAATATAATCATTTTAAACTAGCGATTGAGTAGCAATAATTTATACTCACATTTATAAAAATTTCATATATTATGTGCTTCTGCTGGAACTAAGATCGTGGCTTTCATTGGACAAGCAAGCCTAACAACTCTTTGACTTAGTTTGGTAAAAAAAAATTTAATAAATATTTGTGCTTTTAAAAATTCAAATTTCTCGTTTTATGTTTAATAAATAAAAAATATCATGTACTTGTGTTTACAATTTTTAAAAAATCGAATATTTTTAAAGTATTTAAAGAGTTTTTTAAAATTGACTTGTGTTTTTTAAAATTTAAAATTTAAAAATATAATATAACCTGATGTATTAACTAATTTTTAAATTTAATGTTCACGTATATATCTATTATAATATTTTTAAATTTTAAATTGTTTTACCAAATACAATTGCTTATATTTATTAAAAACTATTTTTAATTTAATTTACCAAACATAAATACTACAACTTTTAAAAAATAAAAACTTTAACCAAACTAAACATCTCGCTTCATTTTATACACATGTATATCAATATAGTATTTCTTTTTACGAAAGTTGGCAATCATTAACATGTTATCCACATTTTTAATTTTTAAATATATCTGCCATTAATTTCAATTAATATATTATATATATTTTTTATAGTTGAAATCAATTATTAAATCAACTGAAATATTAATGTACCAAGAACACTTAGTAAGTTAGTATATCCACCATTAAAAAAAAGGATCAATTCATGCTTCTACACTATAATTTGGTCCCGATCCACTATCAACATGTCAGATACACGGATATATCCCTATTCCCTTTATTTCCCCGGGAAAATTGCATAACGTTCCGAAAGAACTCGCATCTAAGAAACGCAGCAGATACGGTTTGTTGATCTTAGTTTCTTGTCAACAGATCAACTTCCAATTATAAAACGACTGTCTTGAGTTAATTATATACTATTTTGTGTAGACTAAACTTGTGTGTGGAAAACAAGGATCGGACTACGACCGATCAATTATAGCAATTATATACAATTGCATATGATGCATTTCATGGGGTAGAATTTACAGAAATATCCTAGTCTTGCTGGGATGGGATAACTAGACGCTGAAGGGGCTTTAAAGCCGTTGTGAGCTGTGCAAATGATGGACGCAAATTTGGATCCCTGTCAAACAGCGCAACAAAACATCAATGGTAGAGGACAGAAAATGGTCGTCAAATAAATGAATTAATGCATGCCTTTTGTGCTTACTGTTGCCAGCATTCCCATATTATTCTTGCAACTATAGGGTCAACTTCCTTAGGGATATCAAGACGGCGGTTTTGGAAACCCACAGCGCCAACAACTTGCATAGGATTCATTTCACTCCAGGGCAGCCTTAGAGTGGCAAGCTCCCATAGGATGACCCCAAAACTATAGACGTCACACCTGTACGATTGAAATGATACATGCTATAAGAGGTGTGTTAAATAGTCATAGCTCCCAACACAAGCAACGCAGAGTTCCACATATACATTTGAATCTAAACAAATTTTCAATTGCTTAAGGTCAAAAAGCTCAGGCATTGGTCTTGCTCTTGCCTGTCAATCTTCAGCAGAAAATATATAGAAAAATTTAAATTCCTAATTTATAGCTGCTATTTAATTTGAAAAAATAATTCAATAAGGCACGAACTAAAAAGGGATTCAGTATTAATTACTAAATGCTTAAAAGTATTATCAATAGACCATTTTAAGTGTCCTTGACACACTGATGACAACTCCTTTGGTTACTGGTCACGGAGGCAGTTGTGACTAGCCGGTTGGAGACAAAGCTTTATCATAGCTTCCCCTTTCTAAGGACACAGTAAACATTCAGGCACTCATTGTCGATGGACATACATTGAATACAAAAGTTATCTTGTTTTATTAATATATTGTCCCCCCGCTTTAATTCTCTTGTTCTATATCTGCAAGAGTAAGTCTTTCTGGCTTCTAATGAGTGAAGAGAGCTTAAACAAAAGTAGCTTTTAGGCTGGTTTGGAACCCAGGGTAGTACTCTGCTTGTGGCATTGTATAAGGAAAGATATTTTCCTTTATCGCAGCTTATTGAGAAAGGGCTTCAGGAACAACATTAGTGTTTAGAATGCCTAGTTACCTTCAACGCAATGTTTCTGGTAATAATTTTCTTCCTTTCTCCCACACTAACACAGAATCTAAAAGGCAAAAATGAAGCAGCTTTATCATAAATTATATATAACTCACTTCTCATTCGAGGGCTCGTTGCGGAGAACTTCAGGAGCCATCCATTCGGGCTAACATGAGCAGGAAACATAATCTCAAAGTTAAATATTGTGAAGGCAGATTCTAGCTAAGTTATCATCTAGAATAATGCATAATTTTTTCATATTCTCACCGTTCCACCTGTTGACTTGGATGACAAGAACGTATTATGTTTCAAGCGTGACAACCCAAAATCACAGACCTGCAGAAACATAAGAAAAATATTGGTAAAAGAATTTTAACCAAGGACGAGTAGTATAACAACAAAGCCTTATTTCACTGGGTGAAGTCAATCATATGGATGAAAGGACACCATCGACAAGGATATAAAAAGTAAAATAAAATCCATAGTCCATCATTGATATATGTTGAACTCTGAATCATCCATAGTTAAAAAACATTTTCTTGAAAAATAATGAATGGAACATTTTCAATGCCCTGTGAAATGTTCAAAACCAAAGCAAACCCAACCAAATGACCAACAGAACACAAACTAGGGATGACTGGTTTTCAGCCTTTGATTGGTTTGGTTCATATCTTAACCTCATACAGACTGCTAGATTTATGTTTGAAATTGTATTCAGAAACTTATTTGGTTGCACTTCTACAATAAACAGTTTCTTGTTATCCTCTTTGATTATGCAATCATTTTAAAACAAATTATCTTTTGGCCAACTTGATGAACATATACAATACCGCGGAAGAGAACTACATGTGATTTAGCATACATAATTTCGCATCTACAGATAATAAATAACAATACAAGGTGCAATTATTTATTGGAACCTAAGACTAACTGCCCTTGTATACACAGCCATTTGAAAGATTGACGAGAACAAGACAAGCTCTTGGAATTAAAAACTTTTTCTTTTTGGGGGGGCGGGGGAAGAGGAGGAGGAAAGACAAGTTATTTAAGTGTAAGGAAATCAGGAGCACATAAAAATGAAAGAAATGAAAAACAAGGACCTTTTGTAACACACAAGGTCCCAATCATATACCTTAACATTCCAGTTCTTATCCACCAAAAGATTCGGAGACTTGAGATCTCTGTGAACAATTGTAGGTGTGCTGGTATGTAAGCAATTCATGCCTCTGGCCTGGAAATTGGAAAGTCATAAACTTATAAATTCAATAATGTACATGTTGGTCAGCAAGGAAGAAGAGTAGCCTGTTTTGTACCACATCCAGAGCCATCTTAATCCTTTGTTTCTCGTCAATCTGACAGTTAGGATTATGAAGTATTCGATACAAGCTTCCTCTGTAAAATGTAACATCAATGTGAAATTTAAATTTGGATATGAAATTAGTAACATAAAGTTGAAGCAAATGTTTGGCCAACATACCAACAGTGCTCAAGTAGCAGCAGTTATCATTTATCAATCGTGGGCAATTTATAACAATAAAAAGGTGAAAAATACAACAGTACGGACGCAAAATGTGTACAAATATACCTGGGAAGAAACTCTGTAATGATTGAAAGATTGGGAGGACGTGTAACAGCACCAATGAAAAGAACAACATTTGGATGACGCAGTCTACGCATTATCCGTACCTTACAGCAAAAGGTAGAAGTTAATATTTCAACAAAAAAATGATGAAATACCATTACTTCATTCCAGTTGATCCTTTCATTTTTGGAAGCACCGTCTACTACAAGTGAAGTTAAATATTTCTTTCCTTGATTCGAGATAAATCCTCCAATCAGTTTAAATTATCAAAGGGAGCAATAATTTAACTTTCATGTTTCCTGTATTTATATTCAATTACTTCTATGCTAATCATAATAGTGGACAAGTACAAAACGAAAAAATTGATGCTTACTTCTCTTTTGAATTCATTCAAGGCATCACCTGAAAAATCCTGCTCCAAAAATTTCTTCACAGCAACCTCCTGAAATTACAACGATAAATTACCAGTTAGAAATTACGAAAACTCAAAAAAGTACAACTAGGATTTACTAATCTAGATTTTTAAAAATAATAATGATAATATTTCAATGCCTTTAACTAGTAGAATCAGTACGAACTCAATAAAATAGTTATAATGCAACAGGCCCATAAGCAGAGCAGACTAGAGGACTCAAGGATTACATAATAGAGATAGATACATAGTACACAGAAGCGAAGGAGATAAAGACACTCAGTGGGCCAAATTTAGAGTTAGCTACATACTCCTTAGTTCTTAAACTGAGCGAACCAATAAATAAAATATGCACAGTTAGTAAGTTAGTAATATTATTGTTCTCACTGAATCATCAATTTCATTGATAACGATATATGACAGGATGAATGACAAGGAAAAGTTCCTAGACCGAAGACAATTATTATAACTGTACACGCTCCAACTCCACTTGAACAGAGCTGGTCAGAAAGCGAATAACCATTTTGCAGTTCAATTTATAACAGTATTTCCAGTCACAGTAATACTCACCGTGCCATTCCAGTCAGCATGGTACACCTCACCATATGAACCTAATTGAAAGAAAGGGTGAAATCAGAAAGTTAATAATCAAGAGGCACATCTATCGACTTGGAAAGCTAAAACAGACCAAAAGCCTCCCTAACAATCAATTGACATTTTGTGCAACGGGTTAAACACATCAAATTATTAGCACAATTCAATTTGATATGTCAAAGGAGCACCCACAACCTTGGGACCGTGCTGGCATGAATAGATATAGACAACCATGTTAAAAGTAACATGATCACTTAAAAACCAGTACAAATTTATGCCAGATATGATATGCTATAAATAGTTGATTTACATATTTGTTGCAATAGTAAGATATTCCAACAAGATAAATACGAGTTCAGCATACCTAGACCAATTCTTTCTCCAATAACAAGATCCTCCCATGGAATCTCACATTCACTGACATCTACATCATCCAACATTTGATCAACCCTTTTTGTAATGGAGTCAACTGACAGGTTCTGACTCTCTAAATCCCTTAATTTCATATTTTTCCCCATGAACCTGTCATGTGTGGATTTCCTTGGGTCAAGTTGACCACTATAAATGTTTTCATGTTCTTTAACCACATCAACTTTGTCATTTGGAGAATATTCCATATCCCCTTTTTTACAATCAGTGTTTAGATCTTCAGCCGTGTTAAGTTCACCTGCATAAGATGGAGAAACTGCACAAGTTCCTTGAGCCAATTTTTGGGTATTTCTATTATTATTTAAGTTTGAACTATATGGTGGTTTGGAATCATTCAGTTCAATCTTAGAAGAACTACTAGAAGCTAATAAAGGTTGGCTATATTCATTAGGATCACAACTAAGGTTCCTAGGGACTTCATTGTAAGCATAACGATTTGTCCATTTTGGTGGGATCGGTGGTCGACCAGTGACGGTATTGTTTCTTGTACTCTGAAGATCATGAGCTTTATTTGCTCCTGATTTGTTAAGCACAAATGTCTTGCCAATTCCTTTTATCTGGAAAGGGTTAAGATCTGCAAAAAGGCTTTGAGAGTCATCGGGGCTATTCTGGCCATATGGCACAATGTTGACATTTAATCTAGTCCTATCACCAGCCACATTTCCATGGGTCCCCTTGTATAGAGAAACTCCAGATAGTGGTGCAATATTTTCTGGTTGGTTAGGCATCAAAGAATTAGGCATTTTGTAAGTTCCAACACCGGTGTCTCCATTCAAACGAAAGCTTGAAGCTGACTCGTCAAAACATGGTTTTTCATTCAGTGGAGGCAAAGCATTTCTCATAGCAAAATTTTGACTGCTACCTTCACCATGAGATAACATTGGTCTCGTGTTAGGATAATCAGTTTCCTTAGTGGAAGGAAAACTTGGTAAGACCTTAGGATTGTAAGGTTTAAAGGAAGGATCCTTTGAATTTGAAATATCAATTGGGATAAGTGTGCCAGGAGCAGCCATGAGATCAACCAAAAACTCCCTGAAGGGCGAAAATGAGATATCAGTATCATGGGTGAAAACAGTAATCCAAAAATTCTGGGCACAATTAAGGAGGTTTCCAATGCTGGCATCAGTCAAAACACCCACACACATTAAAGAAGATAAACTACAAAAAACCATGAGCAAACAGACTTGCACACAAAGTAATAAGTTATCATTTATCAAAAACTATATGAAAAATACAAGGATAGTAAAGCCATAACCTTTCATCCTCCAACTTTATAATGTTGACAGCATCATCCTCAACACCAGTATAATGACTGCCTTTAACCAGTCTACAAGGCATATTGATATTGTCAGCTATTACCTACGCCCAAAAAACAAAAATTACATTGCACAACCGGTAAATAAGCAAAACAATAAATTGTAGGAAAATCTACATACTTAACCTTATCAGGATCGTCTAAAGTTTTAAACAACAACATAAAGAATAATTCTGATGATTATCACAATGATCATGATGATGAAATTTAATTAGAAGACCTATTCTCCAAACTCTGCATGCAAATTGAGAAAACTTTGCAATTAGATGAAAACTTTGGATCCAAGAAGGTTTGAAACTTGCAATAATGTTGGAGGAAATGTTATTGGACTTAGCCAGCCAAGAATTTAGTGATTAAATCTAAATTTGAAGTGATGAGCATTATTTGTTCCAAAATTTAGTAAATTCAAGCCAAAGCAAGATTAATGAAGAAAACTTACTTAGCATGGATGATCCAATTCCATAAGGCATAATTATTATCATCCTTTATTAGTTTATTAGTTCTTTCTTTAGCAGAATGATTTAATAGGTATTTCCTGGATCAGGTTCACTAAATTTCAATTATATTTGTTATGTAACCTGTTGCCTAGCTGCCACCTATTTATGCAGATTGTGTTGGATTAGAATAGCATCATATTATGGACTACAAGCATAGTGCTGACCTTGAAAAGCAAAGCACGATGTCTGGAGAGCCCAATATTTATGCATCCAAGAGGCAACATGATTGTGTGTAGAGATGTTCTTAACTCAGTACTTCTTTCTGTCCATCTTGCCAATATAGTACTAGCATCCTTTACAGGACCACCCATATGGCTTGTAACAAGTTCAGCAATCCTTTGAACCAAAATACCAAGCCCAGTGACAGGGCAGTCCAATGCAATACAATGTGCAATTTGCAACAGCTCTACAATAGCAGGATCAATTGTACGATCAACTATGACAACTTCGAAGCCAGAGCTTTCAGGTTCTGCTTCAAGATCTCTCAGAGATGGCATCTTTCCTTGCATTGTTAAATCAGTATAAAGCCCATATACATCATAAAAACCATCAACCACTTTCTGTTCATAGTCAAGCACGCTGTATTCCTGATCAAATGAAAAGAAGATGCAAAATGGTTATCGGTGCACAATCAATAAAATACAAGTGGAAGCTCAGATATTCACAATTGAGATTTGAAATAGTGATCCACATCTACATTCTAATGGTTAAGGGTGTAATACACTTCCGAAAAAAGAAAAATCAAGTTTGATCTCACTGTTTGCTCGATCATTCCAAGCTCCTGGACTATGAAAAGAGAGACATTAACATAAGTATGAAGATAATACAGGGCAAAATAATTTCTTTTCTCACAGTAAGATAACATATTGTAGCTCCATTTACTAATTAAAAGGCAATAAGAAAATTTCAGATTCTTTCAACTACTTTCTGCAGAAAACCAAAATTAACTGCAAATATGGTTGCTATTCCGTTAACCCCCTACTCGCAAGTGAAATTCCGAATATAAGCCCTCTATGTACAATTCATTAGATTAACAATTAAATGAAGCTGCACTAATCAACTTTGTTACTGAGCAAAAAACCTTAAATCGTTCCTTAATTTCAATTAGTCAATACTAAACAGCAAAAACAGTGCCAGAAGCGAGCTTGTTTGAACAATGGAAGGGACTCACCCAATAATGCCTGGACAGCGCCTCCGCCACACCGTTATCAATCCTTGTTGAATCGATTCCACGTCCTCCTAAGCTCAACAGCGTCGCCGCATGGATCTGATCCTTCTCGTGATCACCGCGGAAGTCCGAATTGGACGAAGCACTTATGGCGAGCGCAAGCTGCACCTGAAATTCTTCCTCCGACGAAAAATAGTCCTGCCGAATTCTGAACTGCGGGGTGATCGACGGCGAATGAGGATGAGGCGTTTGAAGCAGAAGTTTCATTGAGTCGGTTAGCGTCGTGGCTGGTCCCTTTGTGAAGCTTCTTGAAAATATTCTTCATCTCTTTCTCTCTTCTCTTTTCTGATCTTTGAGGATTCTTTCACTCTCTCACTCACTCGCTCGTAACACTTAAAACAGTTTTATATACACTGTGGAGTGTAGAGTTTCCAAGGACCAAGCTTATGTGTGTTCGTTTGGAGAATTGCTTAACTTTTCAATCTGAACTGTGGTGACTGGTGAGGTTTGTTTGCTTGTTATTGTTTATATCAGGTGTGGAAGGTCAAAGGAGGGAATGAAGACGAAAATGATGAGACATGGGAGGGAAAAACTGCAGGCAGTAAGATAAACAAGCGCTGGCCGGTAACTAAAATGGGCGCGTGTTTACATCATAATTACGAAAATGCCACCAATACCTGGGTACGTTAAGATTACAGCGCCAAATAAACGCGCAAACCACACGTCGTTGACATGCTCCTTTTATCCCTTACGTGTCCACGAACGATCTACGTGGCAGTCATCTCCATATCAGGAAAAGTGTCATCAATTCATGGCGAATTTTTTTCTAGAGTATTTAATTTATTTTGGTCTCCAATAAATTTTAAAACAGATATTTTAAGTTTTAATTAAAATTAATTAGTCTTTCATAGTTAATTTCATCAGTTATTTTAGTTTTTGGTTCAGTTTGCTCCATTAACTCTTTAACGAAACTATTCTACGTATCGCATTTACTTGTCACGTTAGATGTTAGTGTCACATGGATAAAAGAAAGAAAATAGTTTTTGATCTTCTCTGTGCAAAAACGATGCTCTTTCATAGATGTGCCCTATGCTGTATTTTGGAAATTGACCAGACAACACCATTTTCAACCACCCTGAGCACATCATTGTCATCTCCCTCACAACCTTCTCCACCTTAGCCTGCATTATTGTTATTTCGGGAGTAATCGACATAGCAAGTCAGCAATTGCAAGTTGGCGTCGCTCGTAGTCGTGTCCCTGTTACTCTTGACCGGTGTAAACATTTTGTGTTTATTAATCGATTGTTGTTACTTGTCTTTATGGTGAGCATTTATTGATTTTGTGTGAATGAATATTTTGTTTGAGTAAATATCTGAAATGAAGATTATTCAATAATATGTATGTTTTGTATGAGTGGCTGTGCTATTCTGGTATGCATGCATAAATACAGAAAAAGTGGTTCCTATGACATTGTTTAAAAAAGGGATAATGATTTTAAATTGTTAAAAAGTTAGATAATGCATATTTAGAATTTTAATAAGCTGAGTTTGACTTTTTGATGTTGATTTTTGTCATATACCGATGATTGAGTTTGTAGTTTCTGTATTTCAACACGGTGACATCTTGATGAATTATTTTAGGACAATAGAAGAGTATTTCATTACATAAATGATACTGTGAAAGAAGTGTCTCCTGGAGGTTGACTTGATGAATTATTTTGACATGAAGAAATTATTTGAGGAGCTTAGTTATCATGCTTACAAGTTACAAATAGATGTACTGCTTGACTCGAAAGCATTAACTTTGAATGCGAACTTCACCCCATCTATAGAGACAAGAAAATCATAGAAATGTGCAACAAGCGGGAGAATAAAGATACTAATGAGTTATACATGTACGTTGATCATCTTATTCCAGATGAGGTGAACCTAAGTAGTGAAGAATAAGACAATGGCAATGCTGCATATATGGCAATGTAAAGAGAGAGTCAGAGACCATTTTGTTCTGTTTTGTTTCGTGGTACGTAGGATAGTTTCGTTAAGGATTGACGGAGCAAGTTAGGACACGGAGCGAAGTGACTAACGGAATTAACTATTAGAGACTAATTAAGTAATTAATTTTAATTGAAAACTAAAGTATTTGGTCCAAAATTTTTTGAAGACGAAAATGAATAAATACTTTTTTTATATGAATAAAGATAAATACTCGTATACAGTTATTTTTATATGAAGTTAATAGATAAAAGTGATTAGATAATAATTTAGTCAAATACGTCAAATTATTTAACCGTTTCAACTAATAATTTCACATAAAAATAACTACATGAAAATTTTTATGGTAAATGAAACATATGTATGTGTAGCACATTGATATTAGAAGCATAGGTGTTTTCATTTGTATGGAGTAAAGAATTTCTACTCACCATGTTAAGGTAATACACCTCAAGCACCACCATCTTAAATAAATTTTTCGTCAATTCATCTCTTATAATATAATATGTATTTTAGGATAAAGTATTATTTTAGTTTTTAATGTTTTGAAAAATTTAATTTAGTTCTTAATATTATAAACATTTTATTTTAGTAAAAATTTTAAATGGGTTCAATATTATTCTCTAGTTAAATTTAACACCAATAATTAACATATTTAAGAGTGAATATAACGTTTGATTTTAGTACGTAAATAAAATCGATATATCAATGATCATTAATGTAAAAAAAAATTTGATAATATTCAAGTCAAATTTAATGGTAAAATAACATTAAACTTGAGAATGAAATAAAACGTTTAAAATATTAGAAACTAAATTAAAATTCGGACCAACATTAAGAGTTAAATTAATACTTTAATTTATCCTATATTTTAAAGTAAACAACCAAACATTCACCTCAGAAAATTTTAGATTAAATTTGTTATTATTTATAATTTTAAAATTTTTTAAAATTAAATTTGTTTTTCTAAGGAGAAATAATTTATTTTATAATAATATCTGTTAAATTTAATTACTTTACAGTATAATTCATTAAGAATTTAATTAAAAACGATGAATGGATTAATTTATTTGTAGAATAAATTACCATTTATACCCATAAAAGGTACCGACGTTGATAAATATACCCATATAAAAATAAAACGACAATTGTAACTACGAAAGATGGCCTCTGTGTGCCAAGAGTACCCGAACGTTGGTTACACAATTGTTTTGTTAGGGTACTTTTGGCACACGTAAGCCATCTTCCCGGATTATAATTGTCGTTTTATTCTTATATGGGTACAATTGTCAATGTTTATATCTTTTATGGGTACAAATAGTAATTTATTCTTTATTTGTAAGAAGTAACTTTTTAAAATTTTAAAAATAGTAAAATTTATTAAAAATTAAAATATTAATTTAAAATTTGTTAAGACCAAATATTTATTCTATGTTTTTTAAAGATATTATAAATCATTCACATGACATTTAATAGGTTATTTCTATAAAATTCTGTCATTAATTATTTTCTTATAAAATACAATAAATATATAACAGTTATAATTTAATTACACAATTGTCTACCATTTAAATTCAAGTTAATAGAGACGCCAAAAAAAATGGATATTATAATTAGGAGTGACAAGCAGACACATTTGTTCTGTCCCACAAAAAATTTGATATTTTAGCGAGTTAGTCTATTCTATTTTGTTTATTGAGGCAATCATAAATGTCTATTCATTCCGTCTAATGGTAAATTAGTGAGATAAGTTTATTAATTTTTTTTGAAAAAAATATTAAACCATTAAATATATTAAAAAATATATAATTTTACAAACATTTTAATAAACTTATAACTTTTAAAGATAAAAAATTATAATTTTTAAATTTACAAGTATTAAAATCTTAAATATCTAATAAACATAATTATTAACTAAATTTTTTAAAATAAAAGAATAAAACTAACATTGTTCAAAGCAAAACAAACATTATCCAAAATAATAATTAAACATTGTCAAAATCTCGAATCAATCAAATATAATCCAAATTATAACTTAAGATAAAACAAACAAATACTTTAAAAATAAGCTACAAACTCAATTATCATCTTAAAATTAAAAGTTCGTTTTGTCCCGCTGAAATCTGCCAAATTAAAATCCGTGGATTCAGTAGTGTGGATTAGATAAATTTTTTTTAGGGGTAAGTATTGTTTTGGTCCCTAACGTTGAGGGTGAAAATCGAAACGTCCCTCATCTAATTTTTTATTTAGAATCATCCTTAACGTTTTTTTCATATTAAAATCGTCCTTTTTAATAAATTTTTACAAAAATACCCGCCGCCACCTGCACCTTTACCTCCACCAGCACCAGCACCTCCACCACCAACAATAACAATATCAATGAAATCAACACATATTTAACATTCTCGCCGCCTCGCCGCTTCGCCGCTGCTCCTTCCCGCCTCGCCCCTTCTGCTTCTTGCTTCGATCTCTATTTTTGCTTCGTCTTCTACTTCTTCTGAGTTTGCTTGAGTGCTTCTGCTTCTTATGGGTTCTGCATCTTTTGGGTTCTGCTTCTACGTTATTATTGTATATTGATTTGTTGAATCTGGATTTGGATAATAGATTTGTTCATCATAATCCCTAATTTCCTAATCTGGTTTTGTTGGTTTTGTTCTTGTTATGATTTTTTTTCTGCTTCTGCTTCTTGGTTTTGTGCTTGAGCTTTTGCATCTCTTTTGTATTGATTTTTTTGCCTTCTGCTTCTGCTTGTGTTTGTGTTGGTGTTGGTGGTGTTGGTGGTGGTGCTGGTAAAGGTGTTAGTAGTGGTGAGGGTATTTTTGTCCGAAACAAATTAAAAGGACGATTTTAATACGAAAAAAACATTAAGGACGATTCTAAATCGAAAATTAGATGAGGGAAGGTTTCAATTCTCACCATCAATGTTAAGGACCAAAACAATACTTATTCCTTTTTTTATTATAACAGTTTCAAATCACAAGTGAGGCAGGAATTGGCGGCGGTTTTTTTTATTGATTAGCGACGGTTATAAACTGCCGCAAAATCAAACGTCGGCGGTTCATAGGACCACCATGGATATGGGCGCCGGAATTGAGTTTGGTGGCGGTTTTCATAAACCGCTGGTATAACCGCCGCTAAATCAAAATTTTGCAGCACACAATAGAAAACCGCCGCCAAATGAGTCTGACACGGTTTGCTTCATATTTACCAGCGGTTTTCAAACCGCCGCAAGTTATCACGATATGTCCAAGTTTCCACAAGTTTAGTGGCGGTTTTAAACCGCCGCCAAATGGGACATCAATTTCGGTCAATGTTACCGGTAGTTGCAAACCGCCGCCAGATATAAAAGTTTTTATAATCTCTGAACCCAAACAGAGGTGGTTTAAAACCGCTGCTAATTTAAAAAAATAATAAAAAATAAGAAATTTCGGTTTTTTCAAAAAAAACCCACCCAATTTATTTAAAGTATTATTGAATTATTTTTTATTCTTTTTATATTTATTATTATTTTAAGAGTGAATATTTTCAACAAAAATAAAATCTAAACTTGTAGCAAAAACAAAATAAAAATATAAACAAAACAAAGTTATATATCCATCAAAATACGAAGTAAATAAATCTATTTCGTAAAGTTGCTCAATCTAATTCAGTAAAATATTTGCTTCAATGCAAAATAACTCCAATCCTAATGTTCTATTTTCACTCTATCATTCCACGAAACTCATCCCTGCAGCGATTTCTGGTGGTAGCTCCTCACCTTGCCGTTGAAGAAGATAAATCAAAGCACTCTCCATCGCCTTCATCTTTTTCTTCTCTGCTACTGCCTCATCCTCCATCGCCTTCCTCTTCAACTTCTCGCCCTCCAGCTCTGCCTGCAGTTCAAGCAGCTTCCTCTGGGTCTCCTCTAGTTGGACTCCGTTGCCAGGCGCATGTAAATTCGGACCGAAGAGTTGACGAGTCGGTCCAAAACCCACACCATGTACTCTACCCAGTTTCTCTTTTCTGAAAACTTGAGCAATGGAATCATTTTGAGACAAGATTCTAGAAGACTCATCATGTTGTTCAATCTCCTCAATTCTTTCTTACATATACAAATTAGCAATCTCCTCAATTAACTGTATTACTTACATCACGATAAAAAAACACACAAATAACGCAGCAAAAAAAGTTAATATTACACATAAACTCTCAGCCAATAAAAAAGCCAAAGGCGAATGAAAAGAAAAATAACAAACAAACGAAAAATTAAAATTGATTTCTGATAGTAAATGAAATGTTTTGAAGATTAGCATCGATGATCATATTACATATAAACTCACAACATAAAGATGTGATAGGTTAGTTTAGCATACTATAGAACTCATAGGCCATCTCTAATTCTTTACACACAGTAAGTTCATCACATAATAAAGCGCGAGAACACCATAACAGACCAAAGAAGCCATCTCTATATACGCAACACATGGTGCAGCATTTTTTAAGCTTGGAGCATGCAATATCATAGTAATGTGCAAAGATATGCACTATGAACCAAAACCCAAAAAAAAAGAAAATTCTCCTAAACTGACTTGTGTCAACCTTTATCAATTAACAAGTAGTACTTACACCAATTGCTCTTGCTTTATCATTGATATATGAGCCATCCTTTTTTTGTGCACTTTGATCCATAACTCTCCTCTACTGACTATCCTTCCTTGTTCTTCCGACTGTAACAACAAAGTTTTTGCATTAAAATTTTTCATAAAATCAATGAAAATTAAGTCACAAAGATAGTAGCATAACTAAATAAAACAAGTAAAGTACCTCTTCTTCCATCCGCCGTGTGAAGCTTTTCGAACCGCCAGTGTGGGTATATTGTTGTTTTGATAGATTCTCCGCGTTTTTCCTGCACTTCTCCTATTGGTCCATCAGAGACAAAGAGCGATTAGAATCTGACAGAAAAGGACTCAATGAAACATAATTGGTATTCTTGTGTAACAATGATACATTATATTACCTTCGTCTCAGGTTCAGCACGATAGTCAAGGAACAATCTCCAATGCTCTCGATCAATTCCCAGCGGGCAATTCTCAAGATTTTGTTCAGTCATGAATGTTGGATCATAAAAACGGTCATACAACCTCAGCCTTGTTTCCTTCCAAGACTTCCTCATACTTTTCGAAATATTTTTCTTGATAGTTTCTTCGCTGTCTTCATCGAAGTGAAAAATTTGCTACACAGATATTACAAGTTGTCAATAATTGTAAAAATAAGCAAATTTAATTTACCCGGGATATAAACTTTTACCTTGACACATTCGTTATAAACCTTGTCTTTAGTGGTAATCTGACGCCAACTTTTCCTACAGATGGAAAATTTTCCATAATCAGATCCCAGCAGACCAAACACGCCACTCAACATTTCAGCTTCGTCTCCAATTGATTTGTGTTGTTGAACCTGAGCTTCGTCTCCAAATGATTTGTGTTCATAATCTATTGGATGGGAGGACTCAAACCTAATCCCGTTACTTTCATCTTTTCTCTTCTGGTTGTTCTCTAAAGTGTCCTTGTTTCATTACTTAAGAGTAATATTAACGGATCAATTCATTCAGGCTGATCATACACAGATGTGCAGCTGTATGTATACTCTAATTAGATTAATCTTTTAACATAGCTAATTAAACATACATAGTGTAATATGATAATTAATCATACTCAATTCTTGTCGATCATAGACAGAGTAATATGCTAACTCATCATACTCAATTCTTACTGATCGTACACAGAGTAATACGTTAATTAATCATCCTGAATTATCTATCTAGCTAATCAACTCTCTATTGTTCAAATAGTTAAAATGATGACAACAACAGATAAATGATTAGGCACCTAAGCTTGCTCATAGTGGATCAAGTCACATGAATCAAATCTCTAACTCTAAACAGCAGCAATTAACCTCAACACATAGAAGATATAGACAAATTATTGTTCAAAATTCGGAACCGAGAATGAAAACACAAAAAAGAGGTCAATATGGATGAACAAACCAGTGAAGGGGGAGATGCTCAACTTCAACCCCGGTGAGAGAAGCACTGATGGCAGCTGTGCGACTCGACGACCAACACGGAAGCGCAAGGTGGAGCAAAGGTCAGGGATTTCTCACACAATGGCTGAGAGAGTATGGTTTCAGGAATTGTGGATGACAGGCAATAGCTCGAAAATTTTAGGGGTTTCTGCAAAATTGGGGGACTCGATTAAAGGGTATAAGATGACAGGAGGAATGGACACATTGAATTATGATAAGATCCTCATCTGGGTGGGTTCTTTCGCTGAAGTTCGCGGCTCTGCTCCTGCTCTTGGTTGGCGCGCTGCTAAAATAAACTTGCGGGTTTCTGCACAATTGGGGGGAAGAGATTATGGGTTGTAATATAAAAGGGGGAATTAAAACACTGAATTGAAACACTGAATTAAAACTTACCTAGCGGTGTTTATGGAAGTAGTCGCCGGGTATGTTGTGGCACAGGGGGGTGGGTGTGTTTCGCGCCTCTGCTCTACTTTGGTGCGCGCCAAGAAGATAGGGTAAGACGAGAAATGTTGACGATATATATCCTAAATTGACAGCGATCTTCGCTGTCCAGCCACTATCCAAGGGGTGTGTTGCATCATTTATCAGACCGCCGGACATCTCTGTAGCTATCCGTCCAATCTGCGGCGATTTTGGCCACGGCCGCTATTTTTCCGCCGCAGTCTCCGCTTTTGCGGTAGTGAATTTTTACTTCAATCCACCTTTTTTAATAAGTTATGTGAGCCAATTCAATAAATATTGGCTTTTTTAACAGTAGACAAAATGTATATGATATAATAATAAAATAATATGATAATTTAATACGATAAAACTAATAAATATCACTATTATATACTATTAAAAAATTTTTAAAGTCTAGCAAGACGCTGCCCAATTCACAGTCCCAAAGTATACGGGTTTATCCCTAAGCAAATTTCTAATAACATGGATGATCATCTGCATATATAATTTTGTCAAAAGATATATATTGCAGATTAAAAAAAAATATATCAAACCAAGAAAAAAAGTAGACAAAATATATATGATATAACAATAAAATAAATTTTATGATAATTTAATACAATAAAATCAAATTTAATAATACAATAAAACAAATAAATAACACTATTATATATACTATTAAAAAAATTTAAATTCTAGCAAGACGCTGCCCAATTCCCAGTACGTCCCAAAGTATACGGGTTTATCCCTAAGCAAATTTCTAATAATAAGGATGATCATCTGCACATATAATTTTGTCTAAAGATATATATTACAGATTTAAAAAAAAAAAAGTAACAAACCAAGAAAAAAATTATAAGAATCAACTTATAAATGTAATGAACGTTGAATTTGTCGCAGTAATCACAAAATAATACATAGTCATATTTAAGTATAACTTATTTTTGACACACAATGCATGAGAGTGCTTATTAAAGCAAGAAACACAACGCAACACTATCAAAATGCTGCATTACATACATTTCCCCCATATATAAGTAAGGACCAAGCTTCTTAATTAATATACATATATAATAGAAGTTGACGGCATTTATTATTTTATAATGTTCACAAGCTACAAGGTAGACCTCATAAACATAGGAATTTCATCACTCTTTGTAGGCTGATTATTATTAAAGTCTCCACCAAGAAAATCACCCAACTCTTTCTCAAATCTCTCCATAGCGTTGGAAGGCAAGTAAATTGGAAATAATACACCTTTTTCTCCTTTTTCATTTTCATAATTCATAAAAAAAGTTGCTCCATGAAAAGCCGGCCCAGCTCCACCTTGAGACACACCAGCATATAATGCTTTGCCCCATCCAAAATCCGCTTCTTTTAACCCAAAACGTGTCAAGTTTGACACGATGCAAGATCCTACGGTTGTAAATAAGGGTCGTTCTTTTGTAACCATTAGATCTGCCACTGAACGTACGTACTCTTCTGTCACCTCAGCTTTTACTTTCTTTATTAACTCTACGGCATAACCAAACGGATTTTCACAAAGCTTCCTTACACTGGCAACTGCTGCCGGATAAGCAAAAGCATTTCCGTAATAACCAAGGGGTATATTAGGGTTAAACCTAGCGCGTGCATTCACGATGCACATCATGCGAACATCATCTTCTGGTGCAAGTTGCAATGCTTTTGTACGGCAACGCCATAAGCATGCAGTTATAAGCTCAAATCGAGTGCATTGGCCAAGGTGACGTGGAACCAAACGACGAAGGAAAGCTATTTCAGTTGGTCCAAAAAAGAAGGAGCGTTGAACCATATCGTTCTCATCATAAGAAATGATGGTCCCTTCTTTGGTATTTGGAAGTTGCTCATATTCGCGATGGTTGCATGTGATTTGTGGTGGGTTCCTTGCAAGTAGGAGCTCCCTTTGCCATACAGGCAGAATGGAAGGTTGATGAGCACCTTGAGCCATTTCGGTTAAAGCACTCACAAATTGTACTAGACCAGTTCCATCCACCATGGTGTGGTTCACCCGTATGGCAAAAATGAAACCACCGCACTTAAAGCGTGTGACCTGTCAAAACGAAATTACTTTGAAAAAGTACAGGTACCAATAATATATTATTTGTCAAATTTATTGTCAACAATAATTAATTATTATATTTTAAACACATATATAAAGAGATCCTACAACTTAAATTCTGAACCCTAAGACCTAAACCATGAATCCTAAATACTAAATTGTTGTTCCTAACCAGTACCTCTCTGTCCTTGTTGTTAACAATGAAGCATGATATAGGAATTTATTGTCCAGAATGTTTATGTTTATGCTTGACTTGCCAAACTTGATTCTCTGTCTATACCCATGTCTCAAACTCACGTCCTCCTATACATGGCCGACCTAAGTAACACAAGTTTACTGCCTTGATTTACTACACTTACAGCCGCAACCCCAAATTATAATCCCAAACTATAATACAGGGCAGAATACCTTTACAAAACCACACACAAACCAACGCAACACTTAATAATAATAATAATAATAATAATAATAATAAATTATTATTATTATTATTATTATTATTATTTGGCACATTAATATATTTTGCTATAAAATGGGATCTTAGTAATGTTTTTTCCTTAAATGAGTTTCAAAATGAAGCATAATAATACTATAAATAACGTAACTATATCATAAGTACACTAAAATATATCAAAATCAATAATTAATATAAAATATATATTAAATTATAAAATATACATTAAAATAAATTAAATAATACATATATTTATACATAATATATTATAATTAATTTTTGTTACGGTGGGTAATCGGAGATTGATGGATTGGATGGTGTTGATTGGCCCAATCACTTGAAAGAGGAAGCCTTCGAGTGGGTCTGCACCTCGGGGGCCTCCGTCTGACTTGCTCGTATGAGGAGAAGGGGGTGGTACCTGCAAAGACACTCCAGCCTAAGTTAGCAAGGGTGTTAGCAGGTCTAGAGAGTATTGGGCTTAGAGATACCTGAGGGGTGTCAGTGTATTTATAGTGGTGAGCCAATAACCACCGTTGGAGTAGTGCCGTATCTTTAGGGTGTTAACCGTCCCATTATCTTGGGGAGGTTAAGATATGCTTTATGAAGCGGTTAGAGAGATTTTAGGGGCGGTTACTTATTTGAATGAGTGTTTATCTGCCAGCTAATCTCATGCCCGACTTCTTTAAGGCAAGTCGTGGTTGATACCGACTTCTTATGTGAAGATCGGTACTTAGCTAGGTTTAATCTTTTGGATTAGGCCTTTTATTTGGGTCTGGACCTTTGACATTGGGCCAGGGTGTGAACAGGTATTAACCAAGTAATTGCGGATTCAGATTCCAAAGGAGCAATAAAGGCGACTAATTACCCAAATCAATACCTAAAAATTCTAAAAGTGGATATTTTTGTTTATAAAAAAATTTAATATACAGATTAATCTCCAAAATTTTATTCTGACAGGTGAATTAGTTCTAGTTTATTTTCCAGTAAAATAATTACTCAAATCAGTCTACAAAAATTTTAAAAACAGACATTTTAGTCTTTAAAAAAATTAATATACAAATTAATTTTTAAATTTATAATTAAATTCTTTCTATTTAAAAAATTTGTAATTGAGCTTTTATCCATAGACACTGACGAGAGGACATGAAACACACATATGCAGTTAATTTCAAATATTGGGTTAATAATCAAATTCGTTCCTGAAAGATTAGTCATTTTCTAAATTAGTCCTCAAATTATTTTTTTAGTCATATTAGTTATTGAAAGATAAAACGTAAGTTAAATTGGTCATTCCATTAGTTAGATGTTGATGTGTCACTAGATAATTGGTTGACGTGTCAGATCAGTAACACCTAACACACCACGTGTCACTTGACATGTAAAAAAG
>NC_029777.3:4212218-4215323 GCF_000817695.3 Arachis duranensis | reverse complement strand
TATTTGGATACTAAAAAATTTCTCCAAGGGTCTCCGACCTTTGTCCAATCACAGCTAGGTAGTTTTTTCTAGTATGCTGAATTTCTGACTTGTTAACTCAATATTCCGACTTGTTTGATTCTTTAGCTTATTGTTTTCTTTTTCAGAAATGGCAAAGACAAACGCTCAAGAATCTTTTCAGAGGGTCCAGGAGGCTAAAGCGAAGTCTCGCGCTCGGTCTGGTGGTGCCAGGGTTATTTCTCCTCCTCCTCCTCCTCGTAATGTTGGAACTCTTTCGAATCCTATGGTGATTTCTTCTTCAGCTCCTTCTCAGCCGTCCTCCGTCGTCCGACCTTCTCCTGATCCCAAGAAGCGCAAGCTCTTAGAGTCTGGCTCTTCTGGGGAGGTTAAGGCGGACGCTCTTGCTTTCGTCCGAAAGAATATCTATCCTTATGCCCGTATAGGCATGGATGACATGTCTGTTCGGGGCCACCTTACCACTATGGTGGAGGAGAGCCTTAAGGCGGCGGGGGTCTGCGGCAAGCTCTTAGATATTTTTGATAGGGCTCCTCTCAGCTCTTTAGGGGCGACCTCGAGGGTCGAGGAGCTGGAAGGGAGGCTCCGTGTATATCAAGAGCATGAGGGAGAGTTGAGGAAGGAAATTGCCAAGCTGAAGGAGGAGAGAGATATCCTCCGGGAGAAAGGGAAGGCTTTGCAGGCCCAATGCAACATGGAGACGGAATTGAGGAAGACGGCACAGGCCAGCTATCAAAGCCTATTCAAGGATCTTGTGTCCGTGAAAACTGACCTGCTTAATTCTCGGAAAGCATATGAGGAGTTAGAGGACTCCATTGCCGATGGCGCCGAGGAATCTTGGAAGGTTTTTCTGGAGCAGGTCAGAGTTATTGCTCCTGACTTGGATCTGTCTCCTTTACATCCTGACAAAGTTGTCATCGACGGCGCCATTGTAGATCCTCCTGTCCCCGAAATTGTTTCTGAGTCGGAATTGAAGACTCGGGGGCAGAGGATTATTGAGTCTCCTCCTCATTCCAAAGATGCTCCGAGTTCTTCCGTCGTCCCTCCGACTTCCTCTTCAGCTTCTCTTCCTGGTCATGGTGGCGCTTCTCCTGGCTCTGGTGGTGGTGATCCGTCTACTCCTCTGAAAAAATGACTTTATTTTTCATGGCTATAAGGGGGCTCGGCCTGTGAGTCCCCCCTTTTTTAAACTTATTTATATGTTGTTTGGTGGTCGTGTGAACAATTTCTCTTGGCCCTTTTAGGCCGTAAACAAAATATTTCGGCGAGTACCCTTTTTGAATAAGGGTTTAGATTAACAAAATAAATGCCCTTTTTTGGACAAGGGTTTTAAGTTATCTTATGCGTGCATGCTTTTCAATATTTTAACGCCCTTATGATCTTTTCTCTGAAAACCTTTCCTATTGGCTTGTCTTTGTTTTTCCAAGCCTTTTCGTTTAAGGGCTTTTATGCAGCCTTTAAACTTTTTCTCGGGTTTTTCAATCTCTTTTTGCTATCCTTTATACTCAACTTTGCTTTAGCGAGTTTTTATGACTTAGGCTATTTTTGTGATGCGTTTTTCGTCAAGCTCGGAACTTTATGACTTAGGTTATTTTTGTGATGCGTTTTTCATCTACTCGGAGTGTTCCCGAGTTTGTCTACTCGGGCTCTTGTCTCGACTTACGAGTCGGACTGTTCCCGAGTTTAATACGATCAACTTATACAACCTCTTTACGCCGACTTGTACCTCGTCGTTTTATCCTGACGACCATTTAGGTCGGTTCATGGGATTTTCACGTTTTGTCGAGCTTAAGTCGGCGCGTTTCGTAGAAAAACTTAGAAAAATAAAGAAGGACATTAAGAGATATTGTAAATGAAAAAGATCTTTATTAATTGGGGAGGTACCTTCTTGCTACTAAGGGTTTTGATAGCCTATTTTCCCTTATCCTCTACTATGATGCCTCGTTAAAAACCCTTCTCCAGAAAAAACCCTTTTGGGAAAAAATCATGAAGTTGGGAAAAGAGTACATCAGGGAGTAGAGTTCGCTTTTAACTGTAGTACCTTTTCATATTACAAGCATGCCACGACCTTGGTAGCTCAGCGCCGTTCAGGTCAGTTATTTTATAATAACATTTCCCTAATACTTCCTTGATCTTGTATGGTCCCTTCCAATTTGCGGCGAGCTTTCCTTCTCCCGATTTGTTGATTCCAATGTCGTTTCTGATTAGGACCAAGTCATCCGAGGCAAATGTTCTTCGAATGACTTTCTTGTTGTACCTGGTAGTCATCCTTTGTTTCAATGCTGCTTCTCTTATCTGGGCATCTCCTCGGACTTCGGGGAGCAAGTCGAGCTCCTCTTTGTGTCCCCGTATATTTCTCTCTTTGTGTCTCCGTACATTTCCGACCTCGTCATGGAGAATTACCCTTGGGCTTTGCTCATTGACTTCTATTGGAATCATGGCTTCTAGACCATAGACTAGTCGGAAAGGTGTTTCTCCTGTGGCGGATTGGGGGGTTGTCCTATAAGCCCATAACACCTGAGGGAGCTCTTCAGCCCAAGCTCCCTTTGCTTCCTGTAGTCTCTTCTTTAGTCTTGCCAGTATGATTTTGTTGGCTGCCTCGGCTTGCCCATTGGCCTGTGGGTGTTCCACCGAGGTGAACTGATGTTTGATTTTCATACTGGCCACTAAGCTCCTGAAGGTAGCATCGGTGAATTGGGTTCCATTATCCGTAGTAATGGAATGAGGTATCCCATACCTTGTGATGATATTTTTGTAGAGGAACCTGCGACTTCTTTGAGCGGTGATAGTGGCTAGTGGTTCTGCTTCTATCCATTTTGTGAAGTAATCTATTCCCACGATCAAGTATTTGACTTGTCCTGGCGCTTGGGGAAAAGGACCTAACAAATCCATTCCCCATTTTGCAAAAGGCCATGGAGAAGTGATACTAATGAGCTCTTCTGTGGGAGCCACGTGGAAATTTGCATGCATCTGGCACGGTTGACACTTTTTCACAAATTCTGTGGCATCTTTTTGCAAGGTCGGCCAGTAGAATCCAGCTCGGATTACTTTTCTGGCTAGTGATCTTGCTCCGAGATGATTTCCGCAGAT
>NC_029777.3:4211259-4212072 GCF_000817695.3 Arachis duranensis | reverse complement strand
TGTGCTTCCCTTCGGATCTTTTTAGCTTCTTTCTCCTCCTTAGGGAGGATGTCGAATTTCAAGTATTCGACTAAGGGATTCATCCACCCGAGGTTTAAACCGACTACTTCAAGTACTTCTTGCTTATCTTCTGTTTTTGTTACCGAGGGCTCTTGGAGGGTTTCTTGAATCAGGCTTCTGTTGTTTCCTCCTGGTTTGGTACTTGCTAACTTGGATAGGGCATCCGCTCTGCTGTTTAGATCCCGATTTATGTGTTTGACCTCGGTTTCTGCAAAGCGCCCAAGGTGTTCCAAAGTTTTTTTCCAAATACCTCTTCATATTAGGGTCCTTTGCCTGATATTCTCCACTTATTTGGGAGGTCATCACCTGTGAGTCACTGTATATCATCACTTTTGTAGCACCGACTTCTTCTGCCAATTTTAGTCCGGTTATCAGGGCTTCGTATTCTGCCTGATTATTTGAAGCCGGGAATTCAAATTTTAAGGAAACCTCTATTTGGGTTCCTCTTTCATCTACTAATATTATGCCTGCACCGCTTCCTGTTTTGTTGGAGGATCCGTCTACATAGAGTTCCCATGTAGTCGGTTTGTCCTCTTGATCCCCCGCATATTCTGCAACGAAGTCGGCGAGACATTGGGCTTTAATTGCTGTTCGAGTTTCGTACCTCAAGTCGAACTCGGAAAGCTCTATTGCCCATTGAACCATTCTCCCTGCAACATCCGTCTTTTGGAGGATTTGCTTCATGGGTTGGTTCGTACGGACTCTGATTGTGTGCGCTTAAAAGTAAGGTCGTAGCCTTCGTGAGGCTATCAC
>NC_029777.3:4208264-4210568 GCF_000817695.3 Arachis duranensis | reverse complement strand
GACGCACATTCTCCATTTACCATTCTGTTTTTTGACTAGCACTACATTGGCTAGCCATGTTGGGTACTTGACCTCTCTAATGAAGCCAGCCTCCCGGAGCGCCTGTACTTGCTCTTCTACTATTAGGGCTCGCTCTGTGTCGAGCTTGCGTCTTCTTTGTTGTACAGGTCGGGACCCTGGGTAAACCGAGAGTTTGTGGGACATGAGCTTGGGATCAATCCCGGGCATGTCGGAAGGCTTCCAAGCGAAGAGGTCGAAATTAGCTCTTAGGAGTTCAGCCAACCCTTGTTTTAGGGTCTCCCCTAGGTTGGCTCCTATGTAAGTGTTTTTTCCTTCCTCTCTACCGACTTGTATCTCCTCGGTTTTTCCTCCCGGTTGAGGTCGCAGCTCTTCTCTGGCCCTTGTGCCACCGAGCTCTATAGTGTGGACTTCTTTGCCTTTTCCTCTCAGATTCAGGCTTTCATTGTAGCATTTCCTCGCCAATTTTTGGTCTCCTCTCACCGTTGCTATTCCCGCTGAGGTCGGAAATTTCATACAAAGGTGGGGAGTGGATACCACCGCTCCGAGTCGATTAAGGGTAGCTCTGCCGATTAAAGCGTTATATGCTGACCCTACATCGACAACTATGAAGTCTACACTCAGAGTTTTTGATTTTTCCCCTTTTCCAAAAGTGGTGTGGAGGGGAAAAAATCCCAGTGGCTTTATTGGCGTGAGGGGCAAAAATCCTAGTGGTTTTATTGGCGTGTTCCCTAATCCATATAGGGTGTCGGGGTAGGCTCTCAATTCTTTCTCATCTAACCCAAGCTTGTCAAAAGTAGGTTTGAAGAGAATGTCCGCCGAGCTTCCTTGGTCCCTAGAGTTCAGTGGAGATGGGCATTGGCTAGGATCATAGTTATCACCACGGGATCGTCGTGCCCGGGGATTATCCCTTGCCCATCTTCTTTTGTGAACGAAATAGTGGGGAGGTCGGGGGTGACTCTTCCCCGACTTGATAGACTCTTTTGAGATGTCTTTTGCGAGAGGATTTAGTGAGCCCCCCTCCCGCAAATCCTCCTGAGATCATATGGATATGTCTCTCTGGAGTCTGCGGCGGTGGGTCTCTTCTATCCATGTCTTCTCGCTTTCTCTTTCCGTGATTGTCCGACCTTTCCAGGAGATATCTATCAAGCTGACCTTCTCTAGCCAGCTTTTCTATCACGTTCTTAAGGTCGTAACAGTCGTTAGTGGAGTGACCATATATTTTATGGTACTCGCAATAGTCGCTGCGGCTCCCCCCTTTTTTATTTTTAATAGGTCTAGGGGGTGGCAGCCTTTCAGTGTGGCAAATCTCTCTGTATACATCCACTATAGAAGTTTTCAGAGGAGTATAAGAGTGATATTTTCTGGGCCTCTCGAGACCGAGTTCTTCCCTTTTCTTGGCTTCCCTTTCCCTCTCCTTAGTTGAGGGAGGGGGTCCAGGTCGCCAACTCAGGTCCCTTAATTTGGCATTTTCTTCCATATTAATGTACTTTTCTGCCCTTTCTTGTACATCACTTAGAGAAACGGGGTGTCTTTTAGATATGGACTGCGAGAAGGGAGCTTCTCTGAGCCCATTGACTAACCAGGCTATCGAACCACTTCATCGCTGCTTTCGATAAAGTGGTCGGGAAGGCCTTGCATCGCGTAGCGTCGGAAGCATCAGCCAGGTACATCCGACTTTTGAAATTGCTCAGATGATGCTTTGGATCCGTAGTTCCATCGTAGAGGTCCATATCAGGGCTTTTGAAGTTCCTCGGAACTTTAGCCCTCATTATGTCCTCGCTAAAGGGATCCTCTCCCCCTAATGGTGGCTCTTCCTGTTCGTCGCGGGAATTGCGATTTTTGAGGGAAGATTCCAGCTTTAAGAGTTTTCTTTCTAACTCTTTTCGCCGTTCCATCTCCTCTTTTAGATACTTCTCTATTTCTTTTTGTCGCTCCCGCTCTTGTTCTAACTGTTCCAGGCGGCTGTGTACTAACCCCATTAGTTCAGTTACGTGGGATGGTCCGCCTTTTTCTGATTCGCGTTCGTCTGAGGAGTTTGCCTTCGGGTTTTTTACCCCGGAGGTGCCCTCTCTCTGCTGATGGTTAACCTCCTGATGGAGGGTTAAGTCCACATTGTTATTACCTGTGTCCAGATTCTCTTGCTCAGAATCTGTTTCCACATGGCCTTCTTCATGGGATCTGTCCGCCATCAATGGATGATCTCTCGGGTCCCCGGCAACGGCGCCAATGTTACGGTGGGTAACCGGAGATTGATGGATTGGATGGTGTTGATTGGCCCAATCA
>NC_029777.3:4206933-4207499 GCF_000817695.3 Arachis duranensis | reverse complement strand
GGGGGTGGTACCTGCAAAGACACTCCGATGCCTAAGTTAGCAAGAGTGTAAGCAGGTCTAGAGAGTATTGGGCTTAGAGATACCTGAGGGGTGTCAGTGTATTTATAGTGGTGAGCCAATAACCACCGTTGGAGTAGTGCCGTATCTTTAGGGTGTTAACCGTCCCATTATCTTGGGGAGGTTAAGATATGCTTTATGAAGCGGTTAGAGAGATTTTAGGGGCGGTTACTCATTTGAATGAGTGTTTATCTGCCAGCTAATCTCATGCCCGACTTCTTTAAGGCAAGTCGTGGTTGATACCGACTTCTTATGTGAAGATCGGTACTTAGCTAGGCTTAATCCTTTAGACTAGGCCTTTTATTTGGGCCTGGACCTTTGACATTGGGCCAGGGTATGAACAATTTTAATAATTAATTTTTATGTACATATAATATTTTTATCTATCTATTAGATTTTCTATAAGTAAAAAGTTTTAACAATAATATACTTTATCAAATTTATAATAAGTGTCTAAAATTAATTATTTACCAAAATGAAACAAATATTTATAATAATTTTGTGTACAT
>NC_029777.3:4185022-4205370 GCF_000817695.3 Arachis duranensis | reverse complement strand
ATTTTTTTATTATTTTTATTAATTTTTTATAATTATATTTTTTATTATTATATTTTTCTTTCTAAATTTTATCTAAGAAAAAAAAGAAAGATAAATTAAAATTTTTCATAATTTGATTTTTTATATTTAATTTATTATTAAATAAAATATATTTTTATATTTTATGTTTTATTCTTAATGATTTTTTTTGTTCTGTACTTAAAAATAAATGCAATCTAAAATAATAAAAGTATTGTCAAAATTTCTAGTTCAATGTTATTGGCAAATGCAGAATATTAACATAGGTTTGGCTTGTATTTTTTTTGTTTGATTTTTAATATTTTTAATTTTAAAATTTTATAAAATAAAATTTTTATTATTTTTACTTATTTTTCTTTACAAATTTTTATAATAAAAACACAAATTTAACCTATTTTTAGTAATCAACATTATTAATGTTATGGCTTCCTATCCGACGCAACAAAAAGGATTAATCTACTATGAATTTGAGTTACATTTTTATTATTAGTCAATAATTACTACATGTATATAGAGTATAATTTGAATTTTCAACATTTGTTTAAACGAATGAACGAATTGACTATTCGACCTGTGAATGAATATAAGTGAATTAGTTAATCTCTATTGGTAATTTCAATATATATATATATATATATATATTGTATTATTCTATTATTTAATACACTAGTTACAATTGCAATGTATTAGTTTTCAGTTTCACATAGGGGTGGCAATGGGTAGGGTAGGGTAGGGTTTGAACCCAACCCTAACCCTACCCGCGGGTTGAGTTTTTGACTAACACTCAACCCTACCCTACCCGCGGGTTGAGAAATACCCAACCCTAACCCTACCCGCGCTCAACCCGCGGGTATTCGACCCTACCCGCGGGTTGACAAAAAAAATATTATAATGACACAAATATCTCATAAATAACACAAGTATCCTTGGTTCAGTGGTTAGGAACCTTTTGCACATGCTTAAGGTCCTTGGTTCAACTCCCATATATAACACATATTATGGAAGGTGCGGGTAGGGTTGAGACTCAACCCGCACCCTACCCGCTCCGCAGGCCAACCCGCTCCGTGCCCAACCCTACCCGCAGCGGATCGGGTTGGCAACCCTACCCGACCGGGTTGGGTCGGGTTGGGTACCCGCGGATAGGGTCCATGCTGCCAGGCCTAGTTTCACACTTTCACTTTCACTTCTGTGTCTCGAGTCTCCTTTTCCTTCTCAAATTCTACTTTCTGCATTAATGCATGAGAACACTTTCATACTTTCAATTTCTTACTCTATCTCAGTTGCTATTATGGTATCCAGAGCCTAAGATTCTGCTTCTCTTCAAATTTTGATTAATCTTTTATTTTCTTCTAATTTTTTTCTAATTTTTTTTGTCCCGATTTTGTTTTCCCTCTATCTTGATTTCTTCAATTTGGCGTTTCATAATGTCAATTACTCTATCAGAATCTTCAACCAAGAGATCGATCTCCCCAATTTATGAGAAGTTGGATCACAACAATTATAATATATGGAGACACCAAACTTTGCTTACAATTCAGAGTTTAAGTCTTGAAGATCACTTGTACCAAAACAAGATTTCACAATATGAAAAAGATGCTACCAAGAAGACTAAAATAGAAACTGAAGCCTTCAAACAATGGAGATTAGATTATCTTACTCTATCAACTTGGGTTCTTGCATCAGTTACAAATCCCTTCAAGAACAAGATTCTTCAGTGTCATCAATTTTATGATATTTGGAATGCATTCAATGACTATTTTACTGAGACCTCTGCCACAAGAATTCAAAGCTTAAAAGCTCAACTGAAATCAGTAAGAAAAACTGGATCGATACCAGATTATCTCTCACAAATCCAAAATGTTGTTGACTCTCTACAATTCATTGGATATCAAATTCAACAAGATGACCATATCTCAGCAATTCTTGATGATTTACCTGAGGAGTATATCGTATTTATCACTTCTATAATGTCAAAATTATCAACCTACATTGTACCTGAAGTTGAGTCTTTTCTTAAAACCTATGATGATATGCTGGAAAGATACAAAAAACCACAAGGTGGCATCCCCATGGCAAATTTGGCACAAACACCATCATCGTATACCATTCAATCTCTAAGAGGTTCTTTTCTTTGAAGAGGAAGAGGGGGAAGATTTGGAAGAGGAGGTCGTTTTTCTAATCAAAGTAATCGACTCAGTGTCAACTTTGTGGTCGCCAAGGCCATGTGATTCAAACTTGCTTCCATAGATTCGATCTTAACTTTCAAGCTTATGGAAATAGCTCACAATCACCACAGTCTACATTTCCCTACTCTAACACACAACCACCTCTACCATCTGTTAGAGATAAGTGTGTATGTCCAATAAAATACTATCATAAATTATTATTATTATTATTATTATTATTATTATTATTATTATTATTATTATTATTATTATTATTCCTTTTTATAAGAATAAACTTTTATAATTTATGATAGTGTCCTTAATTAAAAATTAGAAACGAATAATTACGATAGGGATCGTAATAATGAGATATACGTTTTTTGAGTACTTTTAATTTAAATTGTTCTTAATCGTAGAATCACTAAAAATGGGACATTAGTGATTCGGATAGATTAATATATATATAATAGTCTTCATTGGATGAAGATTAATAGATATCATTTATTAAATTATATATATAAATGGTATATATATAGATATAACCATTGAACTGACTCACTCTAAGAATTTTTAATGGTTATAATTACCGTATATTTGTCAATAGGATATTCTTATGATGAACATAATATTAGAATTTTTCCTTTGACCTGCGACTATCATATTAATTAACAATGTATTTGTTATACTTTGATTCCGGACACCTAACACCCTACGGTGTTAGTTGAATGGACTGAGTATGATTTAAATACTTGTAGAATTAATGATTATTTAAAATAGAATCCATCAACTATGGTAATGAGTTTGAGCTCTACGATTATAATGAATGAAATAAACAATGCCTTGGCCAAGGGATTTGAATGAATTAAGAAATGAGTTTCTTAAGTCATTCATAATTCATTATAATAATGGTAACAAGTTAGAGTTTTACAATCAAACCGTACTCTAAAAGTTAGCCAAGAGCTGAAAATATGGAAGGAGTTGTATTTTTGTTCATCTTGGGTTCTTAGTAAAAAATATTATTACTTCATACTATCGGGTCGTCAAGGAGCGTTGCTAGACGCCAACATTGATTAGTAAATTTAGTATGACTAATATACTACCTGCTTAGTATTGAACCTATGAGGTCACCCACTAACGAGTGTTCTAATTCTTGGTAAATAATCATTTAATTATTATTTTGATTAGATCAAATAAATAATTATATTAATCCAAATGGAGTATTATTATATTCTTTGCTAGCATCATGAATATAATAATATTATAATTGAGAATATTAAATAATTAACTATTTATTCTATGATGAGTTTTAAATATGGATAAGATCCTAACTGATTTTGTTTCAAATTAAGTTGTAATTTGATTCACAAATCAGTCACCAATCTCATACTATATATGTGTATATGATAAAAGAAAAAAAACACAAGTTTTCTCTTTTTACCTCCACATACACAAATATTCCAGATTCTTAGTGAAGAATTGCTGGTGCAAGGAGTTGCAAGAAACTTCTCAGTTAAATCTATTGTCAAAAAGTTGACAACAAGAATCAGTCTCGGTGTGGATACACATAGTACCTTCGTACTATCGAAGGAGAAAGCTTTATTTACTAGGGTACTCAGGTATTAGCATCTAATCTATCTTATTTTAATAAAGTTTTAAGCACAAAATAGATCAATAGGATTACTTTATTACTTCCAGTGCGTGTTATGAATACTTGTAATCCTACACCATTATCACAGTTCTATCAACCAAGAGCTTATTTCTCAAATCCTCAAAATTATTAAAAATCTGTATGGTATCCAGATTCAGGAACAAGCCACCATGTTACACCAGATTCACTCAACTTGTTGAATTCCAACTCTTCAATTCCAGATTCTGATCAATTATTTGTAGGTAATGGTCAAGGTACGAAAATTCTAGCTCAAGGAACCTCAATTCTTTGTGATAAAGATAGTAAAATCAAGTTTCTTTTAAATAAATTACTTCATGTCCCTGAAATCACACAGAATTTATTAAGTGTATCTCAATTTGCTTTAGATAATCATGTCTATTTTGGCGTTATGATTGTATTGTGCGTGATCAGCACTCTCAAGAAATTCTTCTCCAAGGCAAAGCTAGAAATGGCATATATTCCTTTAAAAATTTGTTTGTTCCTGTGCCTAATAAATCCTTAATGTATAGTTCTTTGAATAATTCAGTTTCTTGTAAGCATATCATTACAGATTATTCTATTAAGAAAGTATTTGTAGCTCAAAGAAACAAAAAATATAACCCTTGACCTTTGGCATAAACGCCTAGGTCACAGTTCAATAAAAACTGTACTTTCTGTCTTGAAAACATGTGGAGTTTCTGCTCAATTTGATTCTAATTTTGTTCAAATATGTGAATATTGTGCTATAAAAAAAATACATCAGTTACTTTTTACAAAATTTGAATCAGTCTATACAGCACCATTAGACCTTGTTTTTGTTGATATTTGGGAACCTGCCTCTATTATGTATAGAAATAGATATAGATACTACATCTCATTTGTGGATGCTCATACAAAATACATAACTATTTTTTTACTCACTCATAAATCTCAATCACTACAAGTATTGAAAAATTATAAAGTGTTTATGAAAACTCAAACAGGATTGAAGACTAAGGCTTTGCAAACTGATAGAGGTATGGAATTCATGTCACACTCCTTCACTCAATTTTTAACTGAACATGGTATTATGCATAGAATCTTATGTCCCTACACACATCAACAACAAGATAGTGTAGAGAGAAGACATAGGCATATAACCGAAGTAGGATTGTCACTTTTGGCTACTGCTGTATTACCAATGTTATTTTGGGAAGACTCCTTTCTATCAGCAGTATATATCATCAATAGATTACCAAATTTTGTATTAGAAAATAAATCACCTTTTGAAACTTTATTTGAAAAATTACCAGATTATAAGAATTTTAAAATATTTGGATGTGCTTGCTTTCCTTATTTAAGATCTTCTAACAAATTAAAGTTTACTTTTAAATCAGAAAATTGCTTATTTCTTGGCTATGATAATAATTATAGTGGTTAGAAGTGCATGACTAAAGATGGAAAAATTTACTATTCGAGACATGTGATATTTGATGAAACTGAATTTTCTTACAATTCTCTATTTCACAATAAAAATTTAGTAGTGAACCATGATACAGTTAAAGATCTGCTAGCTTTTACATTCAACACTTCACCCAAGTCTTCTAACCCTCCCCAAACTTTACCTCTTCTAGATATCTCAGATTCTCCCTCATCGACTACTTGCTCTGACACTCAAATTACTGAGCATACCTCTTCTAGTACTAGCCTCAATCAGAACTCTTCCATCCCAACTTCAGACCTTGAAATCTGTCTACCTTTTAAAAATGCTACAAACACTAGTTCTACTACATTTTTTAATACTCACAATATGCTCACAAGATCAAAAATTAGAAACAACAGACCTCAAGCATTAGTTATAAATTCAGTAGAACCTTATGATTTGATTAACAATATCCCAAAGAATGTTAAACAAGCTCTTTAGTGTTTACACTAGAAAAATGTAATGGATGCTGAAATCCAGGCATTAGTAAGATGTAACACCTGGGATTTAGTTGAATCACTAAAGCATAAAACTGTTATTGATTCTAAATGGGTATTTGCTGTAAAAAGAGATCCATTAGGCAACATCATCAGGTACAAAACCAGATTAGTTGCGAAAAATTTTTTGCAGGTTGAAGGCATAGATTACAGTCAAATATACAGTCGAGTTGTGAGACCTACTACCGTGAGAATTGTAATTACTATAGCTCTATCACGTGGATGGACACTAAGATAATTTGATTTTAATAATACCTTTCTGAATGGTATTCTTGAATAAGAGGTATACATGTCTCCACCAGCAAATTACCAATTTGGGAATGCATTACAGGTTTGTAAGTTTAACAAAGTAATCTATGGATTGAAGCGAGTTCCAAGAGCTTGGTTTAATACATTGACTGCTACGTTATTACAGTTTGGTTTCACTAGAACCAAAAGTAATATTTCATTGTTTGTTAAACACACTAATATATCTACCACTTTTCTCTTAGCCTATGTAGATGATATTGTTGTTACTGGAAGTGACACTAGTGAAATAGACAAACTTATCTCTTATCTCAATAAAATCTTTCCGCTTAAAGATCTTGGAAAATTCAGTTATTTTTCTGGATTAGAATTCTCTTATTTAACAGATGGATCCATTCTAGTTTCTCAACAAAAGTATGCTCGAGATCTGCTGCAAAAGGTCAAAATGGACACTGCAAATTCAATGCCTACCCATATGGTCTCAGCCTTGAAGCTTACATCAAATGGTGTTGAGCATTTTCAGGATCTTAAATTGTATAGAGAGATTGTTGGATCATTTCAGTATTTGACTATTTCAAGACCAGATCTTACTTTCTATGTGAACAAGGTCTCTCAATACATGCACTCTCCAATAATTGAGCACTGGAAAGCTGTCAAATGCATCCTCAGATATATTGCAGTTACAGTATTAGCAGGCATTAAATTTCAAAAATGTGCTGACTTGAGACTACTTGCATTCGCAGACGCAGATTGGACAGGAAATTTGGAGGATAGGAAATTGATTACTGGCTATTGTGTATACTTAGGAAGCAATTTGGTATCATGGAGGAGCAATAAGCAAGCCAAAGTTAGTCGCAGTAGCACTGGGGCAGAGTATAGGAGCATGGCAACATTTCAGTCAGAACTAGTATCTATACAGTATCTTCTAAAGGAGCTTCGGATTCCACAATCAATAGCACCTACTATTTACTGTGATAATCAAAGTTCTTACTCATTAGCGGCTAACTCGGTCCTTCATACTAGGTGCAAACACTTGGAAATTGACCTACTACTTAAGAGAGATGGTGAATAAAAAATAACTCTATGTCCTCCATATATCCTCTATAGATCAGATTGGGGATATTATCACTAAACCCCTTTCATCATCTCTATTTCACAAATTTTGAGAGAAACTTAGAGTGGTTCTTCAACCCACTACTAAGTTTGAGGAGGCTGTGAATGAATATAAGTGAATTAGTTAGTCTCTCTTGATAACTTCACTATATATATTGTATTACTCTATTATTTAATACAATAGTTACAATTGCAATGCATTAATTTTCAGTTTCACTCTTTTACTTTCACTTTTACTTCTGTGTCTTAAGTCTTCTTTTCTTTTCTCCAATTCTACTTTCTGTATCAATGTATGAGAACACTCTTATGTTTTCAATTCTTTACTCTATCTTAATTGCTATTATGACTAATCTAAGATGATTAAATTGACTTGAATACAAGAGAAATAGAAAAGAAAAACTAAAAGTGTATTTAGTTTGTGTTTTTTATTTTCTGTTTTTATTTTAGTATTTTTTATTTTAAAAATTTTATAAAAATAGAAGGAAGAAACAAAAAATAATTTGTTTATTTTTTTTCATAAAATTCGAAAAACAATAAAAATGTTTGGCAAATTATTAACGTACACGTTCAATATTATACTAGCACATTTCAAATGTTTTTCCGTTAGGCCAATACTCCAGAATCCAGCCCCACAACATTCTTGTGGGAAGTATGTCAATGCCATCGCCACATGAAATGTTTTGATTGGGCTAGTGGTCACAATCCACAAAGAACGGTACACACGTCATTTCTCGATGCCTAAGTTGATTAGCGTTAGTGGTCTTGACAAAAAAACAAAAAAAAAAGACTTGATTAGCGGTCCATTTTATTTTCAGGTTTTCTGTATGTTCATCGGTAGGTTATTAAGTGGTCCAAAATACAATTAAAATGTGGTGTGAAGTCGATTACAATTTTGTCCACTTATTTTCTGGAACTGGTCGGGGTTAAATTAGCTACATACTTAGCTGCATGTGAAGCGAACGTGGCATTATTCACCAATCACCGTGCTTTTTGTATAGATATTCTAAAAAAATGTTTGAAAGGTCTTTTTTTTTAAAGATATTTATTATTAACTAAAATTTAATACATATAATTAATTAAATTATATTATTTTTGTCAAAATTAGATTATGCAAATTAATTTAATTAAAAAATTGATAAATCAAACTTTAAATTAATTTAAATTAATATTTTTTTATAAAAAATGACTACAATAATTTTATTATAGAAAATGATAAAAATATGTTTATTATATATTTTTTTAATTTTAAAAATCCTAAATTCTAACTCTATAACGACAAAAAGAAAAAAAGGTTAAAATTTAGAGTTTTTAAAATATGTATATATAAAAGAATATTTTAGTAATTTTTTAAATAGAAATGTTGTAATTACTTTTTATAAAAAAATATTAATTTAGATCGGTTTAAGATATAGTTTATTGATTTTTTGGCCAAATAATCAATTTATCTAATCTAATTTTAATAAAAATAACATAATTTAATCAATTATATATATTAAATTTTAATTATTTAAAATAATTTAAAAAAATATTTTAAATATCTTTATTTAAATGACTCCCTAATATAATAATATTAATTACCAGCAATGCAGTCATTTGTCTACTACTATGAACTGTCTTAACTTGAAGAAGTCTGAAATTATGTTTTATATGACCTAATTTTACTATGTCAAGTCACAAGTGACAAATATATAGTTAAGATGAAATTAGTAGGTGTTCATTTCAAGTATTTAGAAAGATTATTCTGGTAATGTGCAGAAAAAAAAGAGTCTTTTTGTTCTTCTGACATGAAGATGATTTTTTTTTCTGCTTTATTTTTCTGTAGTTCGATTATTCGAGTAAATAATTTATTTTTATTTAAATAAAAAAGAAGCCATTGTTTATGAGTATATTGATTAAACTACAAAACATGAGTATATTATTATTAAGTGTCATCCATATATTACATGGACGAAAAACCATCACTTGTTAATTAACATAAATATTTTTCATTGTTTATTTAGAATTGGAGTGAATTCCAAATCAATTGTCGACGTTATATGTGTTTTTATTGGACTTAACAATAAAAATAAAATAAATAAGTGAGCTGCTGAAAGCACATTGTGTGGCGAAGGACAGAAATAAAAGCTGAGGGGGAAGAGAGTGATAGATCGGACTGATAGGTCAAGAAGACAAGAACGGGACATTATTAAAAATGAAAATATGTTGAGACTCTTTTTTATGATTATTTTTGAAATTGTTGAAGCCTTATCGGTACCCTCTCAGCAAATCTAAAGTGAGAAACATCATATCCTAAAGAAAGACACAGCTGACACGCAAAACATGATACGTATATGGAGCTGTCTATAATGGCTTGGGCATAGCCATATGGCTAGGAGCAGGACCAAGCTAGACAATATTTAATTCGGACTAATTTTTTTTATTTTTTATTTTAACAAAAAATAATTAAATATATATATATTTAATTAAAAATGACAACTAAAATTTAGAATTTATTTTTAAAAGATAACTAAATATATTATTTATTAAAATAATTAAATATAAATATCTCAAAAATAATCTCAAATTTTATAAATATAGGTTATTACATTTAAAATTTTTAAATATTATTCAATTTTTTTAGACGTTTCTTGTAAAATTATTAAAAAATATATTATGCTTCTTGTAACTAATTTAAATCACAATTATAATTTATGCCTTATGCGATGAAAAAATTAAATAATAATAGAATTAGAGTTGAACTTACATAGATAATTCATCTCGACTTTTTTTTTTAATTTAAAGTCATCTATTATTGAATTTGTATTAAAAATAGCTGCAATTTTTTTTCAATATAAATGACTAAATTATTTGCAAGAAAGTTATTTGCTGTTATACACCGAAACCTTGTTTTAACAATGTTATTGTTGTAGATATTAGAAAAGACAAGCCATTACGAATCAATCTATCAATCAAATGCTAAGTTCTTGATTTGTCTGTTTCTTTCCATCATTGAGATAACTCAAAAAGTGTACCAACATCTTTTAAATGATTCGGTATATCAAATGCATAATGTTGCAATTGAGCATTCACCTTCAAAAGAATCCTTTCATGATTAGAGAAATTTGAAAGATAAAACTTTTCAACTAACTTGCATATATTTTGAATATTAAACAACTTAAAATTGTCTTTATGATCTAAAGCAATACTTAAAGTCAAAAGTTCCATAGTTTTCTTATTGAATCCACTATTTAACTCTTGTATTTGAGAGTCAATTACTGGAAAAAACACATCTACCCGATAATAATATTCAACTGTTATCTTTGGTTGACGAGATCAACCTCTTCCAATTGTGTATTATGTGCTCACATCAGAAATTCATGCTTCTAAACAAAAATTCTCAACAGTTTTAAATAAATTGCACACTACAAAAAACAGTATAATTATCGACGCAAAAAATCTACGATTAAATTTTTCGTCGATATTTTTTCGACGGCTTGTCGTCGATAAAATAAAAAAGAAAGGACTAAAATAAAATATTAAAATTGACGACAATATTATCTATTATTTTGATAAATTTTTAACACCTTACTAATTACTACTATCATCAAATTACCAATGAAAGGGAGTTAAATTTTTTTTTTTAAAAATTGACGAACTGGCTATCTATTTTAATAATTAAAATATTGACAATTTCTGTCGTCGATAAATTTAGACACTAAAATTTCTTTTCTAAATTAAACAAACGCCATAAATTTATTATATAAAATAGACAGTATTAATTTTTATTTTAACTAAAATCGACAAAATAATCCTCGATTTTTATCAACAAAAAACTACTCCCGCGTTAGCTTCCAGCGTCCTTATTCGTTTCACTCATTTATCAACAAAAAATTCAGAGAATCAGAGTCTAGAGTGACGACTCTTATTCTCCTCCAACGCCCAAGAGTAGAGACGAAAACGGAGTCATGGTCACGGAGAGAGGCAGAGAGCAGAGCTTCTTCTTCTCCGACTCCTGAGAAAATCCGCCGTCCTCTGCCTGAGAGCAGAACTTCTTTCTCTTCTTCTTCTTCTTCTCCTCCGCCGAGTCCGCCTCCGCGCCATCCTCTTCATGTAAGTTCCTCTCTCTCTCTTTCTCTCTCTCTCTCACACACACATTGTGATTTGTGAATCTGCATGTAAGTTTTTCTTCTTCCACAGACTCGTCGTTGTGATCCCGTCGCCAAAGCACGTCGCTGTCGCAGCTTCTTGTAAGTTCCTCTCTGTCTCTCTCTAATTATTATATTTATTTTTGCAATGTTTGTATCTACTATTTTCATCATGAAATTCTGAATTTGCCGTTTGTTAAACTTAATTAGCATAATCAATTCATCACATTACTTCAACTCAATTAGTCACATTAGTTTTACAATGTGATTAGATAAAACAAAATTTAAAAGAAAGAAAGAAAAACCACTTCCTTGCTTAGTATTAGAAAAAGGTAGAGTATTAACTCCAGATTCAGTTACAGATTTCAAGTAAGTAAGAAAAGTACTGTGTATTATTTAATTAATCTTCATGAATATTGCTCATAATATTAATTGCTCTGTTTATTTTGATTTACTTATTGAATTTTCATCTTTTCTGCTAGTCATTGTAATTTGGTAGGATTCCTATTTGATTTAACATTTGTTTTGGTGAATTTATGCTCTGAATTTACTAATTTGTTGTTTATTTTGCTTTTGTTGATGTGGAATCTAGCTTGGCATGAGAAATTCCGGAGTGTATTTTCGAATTTTTGTTTTCTGGTTTTCTTATAGAAAATTTCATCCGTTTTTAATAAGTCATAACATTGGCTTATGTAGAGACTATTCAAAGACCTATGCTCGGTCCAAATATTATGACGAAGCAAAACCCTGGAATGAAAGGTGTGATGTTGCATTTTCTTGTGCTTCGCAGAATGAAATTGAACAATCTGATGCCATTAATTTGGTTAATGCAGGTTGTCGTCTACTAGTAGAAGGTATTTTTTTCCTTTAAGGGTGCAATATGTCTTTGCTCTTTGGGTATATTTTTTGTCTCTCATAAATACTAATGGTGACTTCAATATATTATTTGAATGCTAGGTTCCAACATGCCCTGTACTCCTAAGGCAGCTGACTTCCTAAAGAAAGCTAGTGTTCTCATTGCTCCTGCAATGGCCGTTGGCACCGGAGGGGTATGATGTTTGCTATATTATTCAGAGTGCTATGTTTTGCTCATATATTATAGATTTTAGATTGGCATGTTGACATGTTGATGACCTTTCTCCTTGCTTACAAGTTGTGGTTAGAGAGCTTGAACTGAATCATGAATACAGTTTGATGCACTGATCGTCAGAGGATTTCGAATCAAAATTGTAGGTATTTTAAATATTTTTCTTTGCTGAAAATATATTACCTATACAAATCACTCATCGTTTATTTCGTTATGACGAGAATTTATGCTAGATGAAATTTTGACAAATAGCTGATTTGGAAATTGTGAACTAGTTTTACTTTTTATTTCACACTTTGGTAAGCACTAGTTGCATAATGATCTATGATCCTCCATATCCTGTAATATGCTTGCTCCATATCTCATATTTTCTGATTCTTTCCTGCAGCTGCTTTGGTTTTACCTGCTATATGTCTTTAGCATGGTTCTAAGCACCATCTGGTAACATTCTCTTTCTAATCATCTTCTTTTGTTAGAATTTTTATTATTGATAAAGATTTACACTGTTGTAAATTAAATACATTGATAATGCCAGTGTTTAGTTGGTTCCATAGGAAGGTGCTTCAAGTCATGTTTGAGTTTGTCTTAAAAATTAGACTTTCTAATAAGAGGAATGTTAGGGGGTCAGCAACTTTTGTGTTTTATAACCATCAGTTGGCCAACAATAGTGTTTTTAATAGTGTGTGATTACATCCAATGATGGGAGATTACTCATTTTTCTTTTGATGGTTAAGTGCTGACCACAACACAAAAATTATTGGACTCCTAGACTTTTCCTTCTAATACTATCAGGTATAATAAAGAAAGAGTGACATGAATCCTGCAAACAAAATACTGGGTTATCATGTTTTGTTTTACTTAATTCCTTGCCTCCTCATACCATTTCATTGCAAGTCATTCCCTTGTATATGATGGGAAAAAGACTGCACACAGCACTTGCATCTAGTACTCAATGGTAACGGCGAGTCTCAATAGGAGAGATTACAGCTCCTATGAGATATTAGGGAATATTGTATACATTGCTTACTATCATCTATCACAAATACATGCCCACATCCAGGACTCTGAATGCTTTGATAAAATCACAAGTTTAGCCATGGATAAATGCAACAATATCACATTGACCTATATCCAATACATCACACGTGGGACAAACACCATTGATGTCAATATTCACTATTTTTATATTTTGAAAACTTTTTCCCTCCAAACTTCTATAATACATTGACATTAACTCTGATTCCTAAGGAGACACAAGCATTTCTATTTTGTCCTAAAACCTAATGACAAAATTCAGTTTACAGGCTCTACTATTTTGTCCAAATATAGTGTTTGAAACATGTGAATTATTTTTGGTCATCTAATTAACATCTAATGAAATGTTACATGTCAATTTTGGGAATGAGTTTTATATTGCGATTTATTTTTCACTAACAGAACAATAAAACTATTGATTTATTCTCCACAACAGGGGGATCACTTTTTCTCTTTAACAAAAGAGTCCTGTGCTTCTTTTGTAGAGATGGCCATAATTGGAGCAAGAAGAAAGACGGAAAGACTGTCGGAGAGGCACACGAACGCCTTAAGGTACTTTGCAACTTTCATTTATGAAATACTTCTTTGCCTTTTGATCACTATATTGATTTCCACAATCTTCAATTATAATGATTTGCATCATTAGGTTGGAACTGTCAAAGCCTTAAATTGTTACTCTGCATATGGAGAGCAGAACCCTACTTTCCAGAAGTAGAGCTATTGGATGTTGGATCCGTGAGTAACTTTTAACTATTACTTCACCAATCAGCACCATTGTGAGGAAAAAGTTCATACAGGAGATAACTAAATGTTGAAAAAGAACTTCTGAGATTAATTTTATTAACTCTGGAATAATGAACCTAATATATGCATAATTGCTCTTTGAGAAATGTTTGTGCATATGTTATTGTAACATTTGTTCAGAATAATTGATATTCTGTTGTTTCATGGCAGGGCATATGAGCATATTGTTCTTGTGCATTATAGAGAAACAAGTGAGGTGACTCTTCATAACTTGATTGTAGATAAACATGATAATAGTACTTTGTCCTATTGATATTTACCTTTATTTAAATGGCTCATGCTAGATCCTGAACAGTTTATATTTCTTCTATAAGTTTGGTACGGTAGTTTTTCTTTTCTTTGCTATTGGTATTAATATGGCATTTATTATTTCTATTGATCATCAATATCTTTTCTCTTGTTTTCTAGTTCTGAAGTGAAATACAGTTCAATGATAAGGACACTGATATAAGAGAAAATTATTATTGTTACTAAGATTTCTCATATTTTGTAACTTTTCTGTAAGAATAAAATTTTGTAAGGGGTTTGTTCAAATTGTCTAGATCAAACATTGAACTTTGTAAATGAAAAATCTAAATAAGGTTTGATGGAGAAAATAATGTATAAACGCAGTTTTAAAAATATTTTATGAAATTGAATTATTAAAATACGAACTTGTTATACTTATGATTGAGTTAGATATAGTTGAATTTTACTTTTCATTAAAAAAGGAGATAGGAAAAAAAAACTTCCTGCGGAATTATAGTCCTTTCATAACAGTTGGAAAATCCAGATGTACGTTGATAATTCAACGGAAAAAAATAAGAAAAATAAGAAAAATAAGAAAAAGTTTGATTGCAAGCATTCAAACAAACAAGAAGAGCCTAAAATGCTTGTCACCATATATTTTCAATCCTTGCCACTCGCCAGTAGTAGTCGCCACGCATTATGAAAATGAAAATAGAAGCCTGTGAAGTGTGAACAGAAGAAGTACACAACCCATAAACCTTACTCTCAGTCTCAGACTTCATAAAAACCGTATACGCTGGTCAACCTCCACAAAAACAATTATTATTAGTTACGAAAACAATTTTAATAGGATATTTTTTGGATATCACTTTTGATTTTTACAATAACTAATTTAAAATTAAAATTTGTATTGGATATAATTTTTAAAATAATATTAATATCAGTAAAAAAATATTATATCATTTTTAAAAAAGACTAATATAATACCACTACTTGTATATTTATTAAACTTATTAAATAAATATTATAATGTTAATAAATTAAAACAAAACCAAATATTGACTGATATTGAGTATCAAATTAATTTTTATAATAATATTACAAATACTTATATAAGCTTTTGTAAACCTCAAAATAAAATTAAACTAAAATCAAATATTAAAGATACTCTTAAGGTCCCCACCAAACAAATCACCTAACTCTTTCTCAAATCTCTCCATAGCTTTGGAAGGCAAGTAAATTGGAAATAATACGCCTTCTTCTCCTTTTTCATTCTCATAATCCATAAAAAAGGTTACTCCATGAAAAGCCGGCCCAACTCCACCTTGAGACACACCAGCATATAATGCTTTGCCCCATCCAAAATCTGCTTCTCTTAACCCAAAACGTGTCAAGTTTGACACAATAAAAGATCCTACGGTTGTAAATAAGGGTCGTCCTTTTGTAACCATTAGATCTGCCACTGAATGCACGTACTCTTCTGTCACCTCAGTTTTTACTTTCTTTATTAACTCTACGGCATAATAAAAGGGATTTTCACAAAGCTTCCTTACACTAGAAACTGCTGCCGGATAAACAAAAGCGTTTCCGTAATAACCAAGGGGTATAGTAGGGTTAAACCTAGCGCGTGCATTCACGATGCACATCATGCGAACATCATCTTCTGGCGCAAGTTGCAATGCTTTTGTACGGCAACGCCATAAGCATACAGTTATAAGCTCAAATCGAGTGCATTGGCCAAGGTGACGTGGAACCAAACGACGAAGGGATGCTATTTCAGTTGGTCCAAAGAAAAAGGAGCGTTGAACCATATTGTTCTCATAAGAAATGATGGTCCCTTCTTTGGTATTTGGAAGTTGCTCATATTCGCGATGGTTGCATGTGATTTGTGGTGGGTCTCTTGCAAGTAGGAGCTCCCTTTGCCATACAGGCAGAATGGAAGGTTGATGAGCACCTTGAGCCATTTCAGTTAAAGCACTCACAAATTGTACTAGACCAGTTGCATCCATCATCGTGTGATTCACGCGTATGGCAAAAACAAAACCGCCGCACTTAAAGCGTGTCACCTGTCAAAACAAAACAAATTGTTCGAGTAACTTAGTGGCAATAATTTGTATTCATATTTATAGATATTTTACACACAAATATATAATTTATATTTATATTTACTAAAATTTTATATACATAAATTAATTAGAGGTATTTATAAAATAATTAAATTGTGGTTAATTAGTTAAAAAATCATAATTATATTTTAGTTAATCAATTTAATAAAATAATTTTAAAAATTATATTCATATTATTAAAAGATAATTAATTAAAACCAAAACTAAATTTTATGTAATTATTGTGTTTAAATTAGTTGTAAAAACCAATTTTTAACCGGTTAAAAACTAATTTTTAATTTTTTTTAAGAAATTCAATTTTTTATGTATAAAACCGATTTTTTTAAAGTTGGTTATTTTTTAAAATTGGATTTTATTTTTATAATCAGTTAAAACCAGTTTTTGAATTTTTTTACCGATTAATAACCAATTTTATCACATAAAACAATTTGGTTAATTAAATAAATTATATTTTTGGCTAATCCAAAAATATGTTTGATTTTTGGATTAACCAAATCATAAACAACCCTGAAATTAATACAGTTTATATATATGAATCAATACAATTTGTACTCACATTTTTCAAAATTTATACACATAAATTAATAAAATGACAATTTATTATTTATACTAACCAAATAATAACTAAAAATATTAAAAATTATTTGCTTCGAAAGTCTTTTAAAAAAATTAATCTAAATTAATTTAAAATTATCTTATTTTAATTTATATTTATTAATTGTTGTTATAATAAATATATAATATCAAATAAATAAATGTATGTATAATTATAAATATTTTACGTATAAGATTATGAATATTAATTCAAATAAAATAATTTTAAATTAATATTTTAAAGAGAAAGGTAATTATATTAGTTTATTACTCCCCGTGATTCCAACTTTTTCTACTAGCTAACTTGATTATCGAAACATAACGCACTGATATCTAGTGTTTGAAAAGGATGTTTTAAATTAAGAAAATGTGTAAAGTAATAATAAAATAAAAAGTTAAGTATTAGTAAATTTATTATTTTTATTATCCATAAATCCTATAATTTTAATGAAAAATAATTATACTCTCATTTTTTTTTTACCAACTTTATTTTAGAAGGATTTAATCCTATTTTACTATGATCGGAACCTTGCATTGGCAGTGTTTCTCTTTAATTGTTAAATGGTTTGACTGATTTGACTAAATTTTTATCTAACGACTTTTAACTATCAACTTCACATGAAATCGACTGCACCTGAATTTTCACCTTATTAGATTTACTATAACTCTATAAGTAAGGATTTTTATCAAAACAATATACTCCATCTCTATCTATTTTATAGTAAGTGTCTAAAATCAAATGTGCACTACAATTAAACAAATATTTATAAATATCTTAATTTTATTTGAATGTATAATTATTCATCGTAACATTTTTTTTTTACTTTTTCTCTTTTTTATAGAAGAAACTTTTTTTATTATTCAATCTCAACATGCATCAGACACGTTCGCTTAATATAAGAGTATTGTTGGATAAAAAAATCATTTTCATATATTAAAAATGATATCTGTATAAATTTTGTGTACACTTTTTTCTGTAAATGTTTCATCTGGAGTATATATAAAAGGTAATAAATATTTTAATTTTCATAATTTTTATCAATTATTTTAATATTAAAACTAAAAATTACACTAAGCAATGTAGATATAAAGGTAGTACATATATAACATTCCTCTCACGTAATTTTCCTAATAAATAGACAGCTTATATTGGTCCAAAAAAATTAAAATAAAACACTAATTTTAAAATAGAAGAAATATTTTGTTTTCATAGCTAAGTATACGTCTTTTAATTTAAGAAAGTACGCAAAATATGTACTTTTTAAAATATATAGGAACCAACTTTTGGATTAATTACCATTAACCAACTTATTTTTTTATTATTAAAATCACTTTTATTTTCACACTTTTAAAAAATTTTAGAATTTATGATTTAAAATTTAATATTAAAATATAATATTTAAATTTTAGAATATAGAATTTAGGTGACTGTTAATGATTGACGATAGTTATTTGAAAGATGGCTGGTCGACTGCAGTGAAAACTGAAACATAAGAAAGCAGATTTTAGTGGTTTTTTTTATATTGTTTTCTAATTTACAGGTCAAGAAATTATAAAATTTTATTTAAAAATTTATTATTAACTAATAAATTTTATATGAAAAAGTATGAGGTTTAAGGAGTATTAGAGATATAACTATTAGTGTTATTTTTTCTACCCGTTGAAATTTTTGGGATGAGTGGTATCATTAGAACTCTAGATCCGAAAAGTCAAGAGTTCGATTATTGGTGAACCCGAAAATAATTAATTAGAGTTTAGATCTTTAATTTTTTAAATTTTAAATTTTTACTTAAAAAGATAAAATATAATTTTTTATTCTCAAATATTTTTTTTATATATTTTTAATTCTATTTATAAAATAAATAACTAAAATTAAATTCAAAATTAAAGAGCATCCAAATCTAATTAATTATTGCGAGCCGTTAATTATTTGCGACGCAACCCCTCGTATTATCAAACAAGAATGGCCTTTAATTGTTTGAACCTGTATGAGTAGAAGGGGGCAGTTGACAATTCCATCGGAGCCTGGAACATTATAAAGGAGTTCTTGGGAGCATGGGAATGGAGGATGAAGAGAGCCACGAAGTTGATCAAGTGTTACGTCAGCATCTGCCTCAATAAACAAGACACCCTCCTCGGTACAATCCACCATCAACTTGCGGCCATGACCTTCCCTGATCCTGCCGGCAAATGGGTAGTAAAACACAAGTGTTCTCGAGAGTGCATCTCTTATAATCCTAACTGGGTCTTTTCCTTCCATAGATGGCTTGTGTTGATAAATATGAAAGAATGGAATATGGAAACGCAACCCTTCTTGATCATCTATGTCAGATAATAGTTTAACTTCGCGGGGAGTGGGCGTAGCTGGAGCCACCAGCTCCGGTTGGCGCCTTCGGACTGTAAAGACTAAAGAGGGAGACGATGATAGTGAAGTCATGGTATTGCCAGAGAAGTTAAGAAAGAGTTGGGATAAAAAGAATGGTGGATAAGTGATTTCTATTTATAGTGAATTTTTATATTTTAACTTCAGTAATCTGTTTTATTCTGTATTTAAAATTAAATGTAATCTAAAATAATAAAATTATTGTCAAATTTTCTAGTTCAATGTTATTAGCAAATGGAGAATATTAGCATGGGTTTAGCTTGTATTTTTATTTTTGTTTTGTTTTCAATATTTTTTATTTTAAAATTTTATAAAAAAATTATTATTTTTACTTGTTTTTCTTCACAAATCTTTAATAATAAAAATGCAAATTTAACATACTTTTAGTAATCAACATTTTTATGTAAAATAAAAAAATTGGCTAAATTTTTGTTATTTTTTATGATTTAAGTTATATTTTTGTTATTGATCAATAATTATTATATGTATTGAGTAGAATTTTTTTTATTTACATCAGGGTATTTATCAGGTAATAAACGATTTTTCTAAACAAATAAATTTTATTTTTATCCTCTAATAAATACCAAACCCAAAAAAAAAAAATTAAAAAACACAGACCCACGTATATATATGCCAAACTTATGTTAGTTGTATTGAGTAAAATTTAAACTCTGATATTTGTTAGGGTCAACGCTCCAGAGTCCAGCCCCACAACATTCTTGTGCGAAAGCGAAATGTTTTGATTGGGCTAATGTGGTCACAATCCACAAAGAAAGGTACACACGTCATTTCTCGAAGCCTAAAGAGTTGATTAGCGG
>NC_029777.3:4160451-4184381 GCF_000817695.3 Arachis duranensis | reverse complement strand
ATATATAAAACTATATTAAAATTTTTAATTTTAATAAAAATAAATCAACTTTTTAACTTTTTTTAAATATTTTTAAAAATATTTTTAACTGTTAAAAATTATAAATATAAATACATAATTTTTTTATTTATTAAATACAAAACAAAATATTTATATTTTTAAAAAATACAAATATTTTTTCAAAAAAATTTACCTAACTAAGTTTTAGCGGGATGTCTGCATGTGAAGCGAACGTAGCATTATTCACCGAATCACCTTCCGTTTTGGATATATATAATATATAATATAATAATGTTAATTACTAACAATTCAGTAATTTGTCAACTACTGAAATTGTTTTATATGACCTAATTTTACTAGGTCAAGTGACAAGTGACAAATATATAGTTAAGATGAAATTAGTAGGTATTAATTTTAAGTATTTAGAAGGATTGTTTTGGTAATGTGCAAAAAAAAAGTATTTTTGTTCTCTGAAAATGAAGATGACTCTTTTTTTTTATTTCATTTTCTATATATAGTTGGATTATTCGAGTAAATAATTTATTTTTATTTAAATAAAAAAGAAGCAATTCTTCATGAGTATATTCAGTCCAAACTTTTTATAAAAAAATTAGTAATACTTTTTTAAAAGATAAAAAATAGTTTAATTGGCTTACATATTTTATTATGATTTAAAATACCTAATAAGTTCAATAAGCAACACTCTCTTTACTTTTAAGTTCAAATATAAAAAGTTAGATATTTTTTATTTATTTTATTTTATTTTTATATGATAAAAAATAATAAAATACTCGATAAGTATTAATATTATTGTATTTGTATAAATTGATAAAAAAATTTAATAAATATTATAAATTTTAATATTTGTCTTTCTAACTTCTTCTTTACATATTTTATAGGATATATATTTTAATTTTTATATAAAATAATAATAAAAAAATCAAAAAATTGATACATCTTTTAAGAAGAAGGCTAATATTTAAGAAGGAAAACATATAACTTTTACAATATCAACATCTGTAGATAGTTCTTCTACTTTAATAAATCACGAAGAAAGTAAGATACAACATTCAAAAGTTCAAAAAGTTATATATGATGAGTTTGACCTTAATTTTTTGAAACGAGACTTTGAAAAATGACTTTAAATTTGGTAATATCATCCAAATCAGAAAGATAAGATTAAACGAAATTATCTTAAATGAGGTTCATATTAAAAAATTTTTGACAATTATTTTTTATCGTACCCAAAATTTTGTTTCATGTTCCGCCACTATAGACTTTGGGGATTCATGGATTGTTTACTTTAAAGAACAAAAAAAATATGAATTAACTACATTCACATAATTTTGGCATCCTTTTCTTCTCGTTCTTGTTAGCTGAAAAAAAATGTTTAAAAAACTTTCACAGTCCATTCTATGTTGCCACATGCTTGCACAAAATTAAATAAATGAAGTTAAGACCACGCTCACGCGAGGTGACTACTGTTACAGGTAGTCCATACTAAAAAAATATTAAAAAAATAAAGAATTTATAAAATAAAAAATTTATTAATTTATTATTTTAAAATTTTGAGTTAGATATAGTGTATTCTCATCTGATGTTCTTTTGCTTGATTTATTTTCTGAAATTTCTCTGATAGTCAAAGGTTCCTTATGGTTGGTCCAACAAGTAGTATCAGAGTCATAGATTTTTAGTTATAGAAGTACTTATTTTTAGACAATTAATTCTTACCACGTAATATCATTAGAAATTGATTCTTCTATTTCACCTTCATCCATAACGGTGTTCTTGGATGTGATGAATAGTAATAAAATTTTAATTCACAATAATCTTGCAGATAATGCCAAAGAAATGATTGTATAGTTAGTGCTTGTCATTTTATTGTGTATGATATGGTAAGTGAACATAAAACATAAATATAAAATGTGCGTCAATCTATATTTTGTTGTTATTTTTTATTTTTTTTACTCCTATTAGCCTCCTCCTTTATTGGGGTCAAGAACTTGTTATAACTAAATAAACTAACTATAAAAACAATAACAAGTTATATAAAAGGAAAAGTATAGGGAGCCAATGGTCTAAGCGTACAATATGTACAAACGAGATGTCCTTGAGGTAACTGGGCTAAACCTCGGATGGATGAATCCTTTGGTCGAATACCTAAAATTCGACATCCTCCCCAAAGAGGAAAAAGAGGCTAAGAAAATCCGGAGGGAAGCACAATACTACACTTTGGTGAAAAATATTCTCTATAAAAGGGGAATATCGATACCATTGTTGAAGTGCGTACCGACCTCAAGAACCACGGAAGTACTAGAAGAGGTTTATAATGGGATCTGCGGAAACCATCTCGGAGCCAGGTCACCAGCCAGAAAAGTAATCCGAGCTGGATTCTACTGGCTAACCTTGGAGAAAGATGCCACAGAATTTGTGAAAAAGTGCCAACCATGCCAGATGCATGCAAATTTCCACGTGGCTCCCCCCGAGGAGCTCATCAGCATAACTTCTCCATGGCCCTTTGCAAAATGGGGAATGAATTTGTTAGGTCCTTTTCCCCAGGCACCAGGACAAGTCAAATACTTGATCGTGGGAATAGACTACTTCACAAAGTGGATAGAAGCAGAGCCATTGGCCACCATCTCAGCCCAAAGAAGTCGGAGGTTCCTCTACAAAAATATCATCACAAGGTTTGGAATGTCCTATTCCATTACTACAGACAACGGAACCCAGTTCACCGACTCTACCTTCAAAAGCCTAGTGGCCAGCATGAAAATCAAACACCAGTTCACCTCAGTGGAGCATCCACAGGCCAATGGATAAGCCGAGACAGCAAACAAAGTCATACTGGTAGGGCTGAAGAAAAGACTACAAGAAGCAAAGGGAGCTTGGACAGAAGAGCTCCCACAAGTGTTATGGGCTTATCGAATGACGCCACAATCTGCCACTGGCGAAACACCCTTCCGACTTGTTTATGGCATAGAAGCCATGATACCGGTGAAAATCAGTGAACAAAGCCCAAGGGTGATTTTCCATGATGAAATCGGGAATATACAAGGGCACTAAGAGGAACTCGAGCTCCTCCCTGAAGTCCGCGAACAAGCCCATATTAAAGAAACGACATTAAAACAAAGAATGGCGAACAGATTCAACCAGAAAGTCATTCGAAGGAGCTTCGCTGCAGACGACTTGGTCTTGATTAGAAATGACATAGGAGTCAACAAGTCTGGGGAAGGAAAACTCGCTGCTAATTGGAAGGGACCATACAAGATTAGAGAAGTCTTAGGAAGAGGTTATTATAAGGTAACCGACTTAAACGGCACCGAGTTACCAAGGTCGTGGCATGCTTGCAACATGAAAATGTACTATGGTTAAAAGCGAACCCTGCTCCCTGATGTACTCTTTTCCCTACTTCACGATTTTTTCCCAAAAAAACAAAGGGTTTTTTCTGAAGAAGGGTTTTTAACGAGGCATCACAGTAGGGCCTAAGGGGAATAAATTGCTAAAAACCCTTAGTAGCAGTAAAAGTACCTTTCCAAATAAATAAAGATCTTTTACAAATATCTCTTACAAAAAATTCCTTCTCGTTTATTCTTTTTCTTTTTCTACGAAACGCACCGACTTAAGCTCGACAAAGCGTGAAAATTCCATGAACCGACCTAGATGGTCGTCAGGATAAAACGATGAGGTACAAGTCGGTGTAAAGAGGTTATAAAAGTTGATCGTAAGAAACTCGGAAACACTCCGACTCATAAGTCGAAATGAAAACCCAAGTAGAGAAGTTCGGAAACACTTCGACCCATAAATCGAAATGAAAAATCGAGAAGAAGAAAAAACGCATCGCAAAAATAACCTAAGTCATAAAAACTCAATAAACCGCAAAGTTGAGTATAAAGAATAGTGAAAAAGAAATCGAAAAATCTATTAAAGCCAAAAGATTGTCCTAAGTCCTCAAAGCGAAAAAAGCTCAGAAGGACAGACAGGCCAAAGGAAAAGGTTTTTCAAGAAAAGATCGAAGAAATTTTCTAAGTATCAAAAGCAGAAAAGCATGAACACGAAAGATAACTTAAACCCTTATCCAAAAAAGGGTATTTCTAAAATATTTTGTTTACGGCCTTAAAAGGCCAAATAAAATGTCAACTACCACCACCAACATAAAAAAAGAGAGAGTTTAAAAAGAGGGGACCCACAGGCTGGGCCCCCATATAGCCAACAAATTTTTAAGCATTACCACTGGGAGTAGTCGGATCACCACCAGAATCAGGAAGATTGGCCACAACGCCACCAGGACCAAGGAGAGGAGCACCCACAGGAGTTGGAAGGGAAGTCTCGGGAGCCTTGGAAGAACTCGGAGCGTCGTATGGTCGGGGAGGAGACTCTATGATTCTCTGACCCCGAGTCTTCAACTCGGACTCAGACACAGGTCGGGGAGGAGACACAATGGCCCCATCAATGACAATCTTGTCAGGGTCCAAAGGAAAGAGATCCAGATCGGGAGCAAGGACTCCGACCTGCTCCTTAAAAATCCTCCAAGCCTCCTCGGCTCCCTCAGCAATAGAGTCCTCCAACTCGGCGTAAGCAGTCCGAGAATTCAACAAGTCCTTCCTCACCTCCACGAGGTCCTTGAACAAGCTCGAATAACTCTCCTGCGCCTTCTCCCTCAAGCCCTCCTCCATATTGTATTGGGCTTGTAACTTGCTCCCCTTCTCCTGGAGGCCATCCCTCTCCTCCTTCAATTTAGCGACCTTCAACTCTTTCTCATGTTTCTGATACATGAGAAGCCTTTCCTCCAACTCTTCAACCCTCGAAGTTGAACCCAGAGAGCTAAGAGGAGTCTTCTCAAAAATATCAAGAAACTTAGTGCACACCGCCGCCGCCCTGATATTTTCCTGAGCCAGAATAGTGAGGTTGTTCCGGACAGAAACATCATCCATACCTATACGGATATGAGGATAGATGTGTTTTTGGATAAATAAAGGAGCATCCACCTTATCCTCATATTCAAAAGAAGAGCTAGACTCTAAAGTCTTGCGCTTCTTCTTGTCTGGCTCAGGAAAAGATCGGGGGGGAAGGGGGCGGCTGAGAAGAGGCCGAGGAGGAAACAACAATAGGATGAGAAGAGGTTCCCAAATTTTGGGAAGAAGGGGGAGGAAGAGGAAGAGGAGAGCTAGTTACCCTGGCGCTGCTGGCCCTGGCACGGGACCTCGCTTTGGCCTCCTGGACCTTCTGGTAGGATTCACTGGAATTCTTCTTCGCCATCTCTGTAAAAAGCAATTAGTAGCCAAAAAAGTCAGACAAGTCGGAAAAACAAGATACAAGTCGGAAATAAAGCAGAAAAGACAAAGGCTACCTAATTGTGTCTGGACAAAGGTCGGCGACCCCTGGATAAATTTTTTGGTATCCAGATATGGGGCCCTCCCCCACACTTCTCGGAGGAACCCCACAATGGCGGCCTCCACCTCATCCAAGTCATCCAAACCATATTTCTCACAGGGGGAGGCCTCCAACCAATACAAAGGAAAGCGAGGAACAGAATTTTCATCCAGGAAAAAGGGGTGGTGACCCTCTACACCTTGAACTTTGAAAAAATAATTTTTGAAGTCATGGAAGGATTCATCAAAAAGGGGTGAAAACTCTCCGACCTTGTATAGCTCGGAAAGACACCCATTGCTGCTTGTTCTTTAGCCCACTGAAGGGCTTGGTCATGTGGAAAAGATAGAAGAAAATCCTCAAAGAGGTCGGAAAATCTAAGGCGTGGCTGATAAACTGGTAAATTTTCAGAAAACCCCAAGAATTGGGGTGAAGTTGGGTAGGAGCAACTCGGCAATGACGTAAAACAGCTATTTCAAAATCAGAAAATGGAAGAAAAACACCCAAACGGGTAATCATGCTTTCATACATGTAGAAAAAATGAGGGACCTCCTCAGTATCCCTCCCAAAACAAACCCGGTCTTCCAGACCTGGGACCACCAATTCATACTTTGGCTCATCCTCCTCAGAAGTACAAATATGGTAATGAGTGCGAAGGTTGGTGATAAACTCGGCATCAACCAAGGGTTCCTCCCCAAAGACCGTAACATCAAACCACTGAGCAAGAACTTCTACAGAAGACATTTTTTCTAAGGTACGATGAAAACCTACAAAGGAAAAAGAAAAAAGAATAAAAAACGAGAGTTCCTAAGGGGGGCATGGAATCTAACAGAAACCTACGGCGTCATCTTCTCCCGCTCCAAAGAAAATAAAAGGCATGCTAACAGAAGCACTTAATAAAAGGGAAGAAAGAACCAACCTTTGCCTGAAAAGGGGTAGAGGAAGATGAAAGCCTTCAACAAAAGTGTTCCACGAACAGATACGAAAGTGTTCTACGAGCAGATGAAAGGGAAAATTTGAAAAATCGAAGAAACGAAACAACGAAAGAAGGGGAAGCACTTATAAGCACGTTAGGGGCATAATGGTAAAAATGAAAGCGATCATTAATGGATGCACCGTTACCAAGGTAATTAATACCTACGCATACCCCTAACGGACGCGACGTTTGATTAGACGTAACTGTGAAAATCAAAAGTCACAAAAATTCACGTCGGTTGCAAACAATCACGTCGGTTCCCTCACAAGTCGGTTACGACCCCGAGTAGAATACTCGAACCCAAATCTTAAAAGAAATTGGGCTCGAGTAAGGGCACTGTTCATACCATGGCCCAACGATAAGGCCCAGGTCCCAACAAAAGGCCCAACCCAAAAGGGTTGAGCCTCGCCTTATACCGACCTCCTCCCTACGAAGTCGGTTCTTACCACGACTAACCCTAAAGAAGTCAGGGACGAAGATTAGCTGGCAGATAATCACTCATTCAAATGAGTAACTGCCCCTAAAATCTCTCTACCCACTTCCAGGAGCCATATCTCAACCTCCCTAAGATAAAGGGACGGTTATCCACCTCAAAAGACAGAACTACTTCAGCGGTGGCTATAGGTTCACCACTATAAATATACTGGCACCTCTCAGGTATCTCAGAAGCCCAATACTCTCTAGACTTGTTTTACCCCTTTGCTGACTTTGGCATCGGAGTATCTTTGCAGGTACCACCCCCCATTCTCCCTTACACAAGTCGGATGGGGTCTCGGAGCATAAACCCACTTGGACGTTTCATCATTCGGACGATTGGGCCAGCCAAACTTGTCCAACCCATTAATCTCCGGTTATCCATCGTAACAAAAGTTACTTTTTTGGGATGAGTGGGTTCATGACATGGTATTAGAGTTCTAGATCCGAAAGATCAAGGGTTCGATCCTTGGTGAACTCCAAAATTAACTTAAGTTTTTGGGATTAGTGATTTTATAACATGAGATATTTATTATCCCTGGTATCCGGATGATTATTCTGGATAGTATGGGTGATGTTCATTTTATTCATGGACCAAAGATTTAGCCCATTGTACATATTGTACGCTTAGACCATTGGCTCCCTAGCACTACCCTATATAAAAATAAAATCACATGTGAAAAAAATAAAATTAAAACTGAGATTTCATACCACACACAATTAAATACAACTTTAATAATAAAAATAGAGTGTTTAAATGATAAAAAAATAACTGAAAGAAATACATGTAGTAGGTGATTTGTTTTAAAATGGTAGTGGAGGATCAATACTTTCAACAGATGAATCATTATGTGAAAATGGTGGTGAAATGACAGTACTTCTAAAAGATGAAATTTTACGTGAAAATGGTGGTGGAAGACTTCAGTAGAAACAGAAAACATTTTCACAAAGTAAAGAATGAAAGTAAATTTTTTTATTTTGAAGTTAATTTTTTTCAGAAAAGTGATAGAATGACTTATCAAAAAGAAGAAGTCATATATTTTTACTCCTTCAAAAGATTATGAATTAATATTTTAAAAAATTAAAAAAAATTTAAATGATGTCAAACACGTGTATTATGACTTTTCATAATTAAAAAAAATAGCTTCTATTATTTTTCAAACGAGCTTTAAACTGAGCTGGTGGAACTTTGTCTCATTTATTTGTTATGAGAAATGATTTTTTAAATAAAAATAAAACAATTAAAGAAAATAGCATGACTTATTTGTTATATATGAAGCTACCGTGCTTTTCTTTTAATTAGTATTTAATAAAATATTGTATTTATCACCTTTACCTATACTTCTCCTATATTTTTTATATTTATATTAAAAGTGAATAATAATTTTTTCAATATTTAACATAATAAATAAATAATAACTAAAATATTAATATAGAGTTAATAGTTAAATTGGTCATCGAAAAATTGGCCAATTATCATTTTCGTTTCCTAATAATTTTTTTAATCAAATTAGTCCATTAAAAATATAACACCAATTTCGTTTATCCTTCCATTTTTTAACTAATAGTTTCTGTTAATGATTGTCTATATGGAGCGTTATGTCACAGTAAATTTTAAAAGGTTAAATTTAACAATATTTGTATAATTTTTTGGAGTGTTTGAGAATGATCTAGATAGTTCTGGAACGTTCTAGAATGTCCTAGAAGGTCCCGTAATACTCTAGAAAGTTCTAGAAGACTTTGAAAGGTCATAGATTATTTTAGAAGAGTGAGGATGTATATAGGAGTATGAAGAGTAGTATGGAAGAATTTAAAAGTATTTAGAAAGTTGTAGTAGGATAGATATTTGTAATGAAGGTTCTAGATAATTAATCTGGACCGTTGATTAGATTTAATCCTAACCATCCATTAAGGAGGTGGATGGCTATAAATAGGAGGTGAGAGTTAGTGTGAGTCATTTGTAATAGACACTTGAGCAATAAAGTGTTCTTCCACCAAAGCTTCCTTTCTCTTGCGTTCTCTTGTGTTCTTAGCTTTCTTGCTAAGTATTGAGGGTTAGGCTGACTTGGTCTTAGCTCAAGAGGTTGAGTAAGTTCGAGTGTTGGCACGGTAACATTGGAGTGTATCCAAGACCGTGACAATTTTGGCATCAGAACAAGGTTTGAGAGGGAGCACAAGTGGTTTGTGGGTATGGCTTCTAGTGTAACCATGGAGCATGTTGAGTCTCAAAGGGGAAGAAATGCTATTCCTTCTCAATGGAGAGGCAAAAAGGTCCGTTCTTTATGTGAGCCTAGAAATAAGGACTCTAACTTCTTAGAAGAGAGAGTTTCTATGTTGGAGAATGTTCTATTCTCTATAGATGAGCGTTTTAAAATGATAGAGCATGATAAGGAGGCCCTCGAGACTCACGTGTTAGGAGAACTAGATGCTTTCAAAGAAAGCATGCTCCAAATCGAAGAGAAGCTTGAGAATTTCTTGAAACTATTTTAGGAAGTTCGAGTTTGGTTCAAAGAGGCAAAATCTTAACCAACCATTATAAGGGAGAGGACAAAGATTGATCTCCCCAAGTCAAAGGAGTTCAAGGACGTGGGGGACGCTCGAGAAGTGGAGAACTTCCTATGGCAAATGAAGAGGTACTTCGAAGGCCAAGGGGTGGTCGAAGAAGCAATAAAGGTACACACTACAGCTCTCTACCTTTCTAATAATGCTACTTTGTGGTGGAGGAGAAAATGCATAGATATGGAGAAGGGTACTTGCAATATAGCCACATGGGAAGATTTCAAAAGGGAATTAAAAAGACAATTCTTCCCTGAGAATGTGGTTTATGAAGCAAGGAAGAAGTTGAGGGAGTTGAAGCACAAGAGTACAATTAGCGACTACGTAAAGGAGTTCATTACTCTCACGCTTCAAATCCCCAACTTAGCATCAGAGGATGCATTGTTCTTCTTCATTGATGGACTCCAACCTTGGGCAAAACAAGAACTACAAAGAAGAAATGTTAAGGATGTCGATGAGGCCATCGTGGTGGTCGAATCAATAACTGAGTATCATAGGGGAGACTCTAAACCCAAGTCTTCCTCCAAGCCTAGTTCTACTAAAAGTGGAGGAGACAATGGGAAGAGTTTCTCAACCAAGAAGGAAGGAAATACTCTTCAAAGAAAGGGTATGAGGAAAAGAAGAAGGTTTTCGTTCCCAAAGGAGGATGCTTCGTGTGCAAGGGACCACACCAAATGAAGGACTGCCCCAAGATAGGGACTCTGGCATCTATTACCGAGGAACGAGAGGGTCAAACTAAAGTAAATGAGTGTGTTGGATCTATCCAACTCATGAATGCTGTGAAGGAAAAAGAAGCAAGCACCGCAGAAAGAAAGGCTTGATGTATGTCAAGGCCTTTATCAATGAAAAACTCGCCATAGCTATGATCGACACTGGTGTTACACACAACTTCATCGTGCCTGATGAAGCAAAGAGACTTGGTTGAAGATCACCGAAAAAAATGGTTGCTTCAAACCCGTGAATACCAAGGGTGAACCTCTTAAGGGAGTAGTAAAAGGGGTTGAGATGACTCTTGGTTCTTGGAAGGGTCTTGTGGATTTCTCAGTAGCACCCATGGACGATTTCAAAATAGTCATTGGGCTTGATTTGCAAAGGAAGGCAAATATAATACCTATGCTATACTATGACATAGTATGTGTCATGGAGAAAGGGTCTCCATGCATGGTCCCTACAGTCTTTAAAGTTGGAGGACTACCGATGCATTTTACTATGCAACTCAAGAAAGGGTTTAAGAAGGAAGAGATTACATATTTAGCTCTATTACAAGAGGAGTCAACATCTGAAAGAGAAGACATTCCTCCCAAAATTAACGAAGTCCTTGAAGAAAATAAGGATGTGATGCCTCCCGAGTTGCCAAAACAACTACCACCTAGGAGGAAGGTGGACCACAAGATTGAATTGGAGTCAGGAGTAAAGCCGCCTGCTTCAACACCTTATAGGATGGCACTGCCAGAACTTGAGGAGTTGAAGAAGCAACTCAAGAATTTGCTAGATGCTGGGTTTATCCGTCCATCGAAGGCACCTTATGGCGCACCAGTCTTGTTCCAAAAGAAGTATGATGGTTCGTTGAGACTATGCATCGACTATCGAGCACTTAACAAGGTAACCATCAAGAACAAATACCATATTCCTTTGACAGCCGATTTGTTTGATCAACTTGGTCGAGCCAAGTGGTTTTCAAAACTGGATTTGAGGTCATTTTATCACCAAGTGAGGATTGCTAATGGTGATGAGCCTAAGACCACGTGTGTCACGAGGTATGGATCGTATGAGTGGTTGGTGATGCCTTTTGGCTTGACCAATACTCCTGCGACCTTCTGTACCTTGATGAACGAGATCTTTCGACCTTACCTTGATTGGTTTGTAGTGGTCTACTTGGATTACATTGTTCTCTATAGCAATACCCTGGAAGAACATGTAGAACACTTATGAACTGTGTTCAAGATCTTGCGAGAGAATAACCTATATGTGGAGAAGAAAAATTGTTTCTTTGCAAGGGACAAAGTCTACTTCTTGGGACACATCATTAAAGGTGGAACCCTCTGCTTGGATCAAGGAAAGGTGAAGTCTATCAAAGATTGGGAGCCGCCAAACAAGGTATTTAAATTGAGGTCATTCCTTGGGTTGGCTAATTACTATCAGAGGTTTATCAAGGGATGCTCCGCCAAGGCTACACCATTAACTAATCTTCTCAAGAAAAATCACTCTTTGGAATGGTCAAAGGAGTGTCAAAAGGCCTTTGATGAGTTGAAGGCTGCTATCATAGAAGGACTAGTACTAGCACTACTTGACTACTCAAAGGTATTTAAAATCCACACTGATGCTTCTGACTATGCTATTGGAGGGGTTCTGATGCAAGAAGGACATCCTATTGCCTTTGAGTGTCGCAAATTGAATGATACATAGAGACGATCACCATCCAAGAGAAGGAGATGGCTGCAGTGGTGCATTGTCTGAGAACTTAGCGTCACTACTTATTTGGTTCACACTTCATCGTCAAGACAGACAATGTGGCTACAAGCTACTTCCAAACTCAGAAGAAATTAAGCCCCAAACAAGTTAGGTGGCAAGATTTCTTAGCTGAGATTGATTTTGAATTTGAATACAAGCCTGGCAAGACTAATGTGGTAGCAGATGCGCTGCGCCGTAAGGCTAAGTTGGTAACCATTTTTATGGTTGAAGGAGATATTGTGCATACCATTAAGGAAGGGTTGCATCACGATCCATTAGCCAAGAAGTTGGTGGAGTTGGCTAGAGAAGGTAAGACCAAAAGATTTTGGCTAGAAAATAACTCATGAGCGGATATTTTATACGCTTTTTGGCATCATTTTCGTATAGTTTTTAGCATGTTTTGTTTAAGTTTTATTAATTTTTCATATGTTTTAGTGTAAAATTCACATTTTTTTATTCTACTTTGAGTTTGTGTATTTTTTGTATAATTTCAGGTATTTTCTGGCTGAAATTGAGGAGCTGGAGATAAAGTCTGATTCAGAGACAAAGAAAGCACTGCAGATGCTCTTCGGATCTGACCTCCTTGCACTCGAAAGAGCTTTTCTTGAGCTAAAAAATTCTAAATGGAGCGTTCTCAATGGCTATAGAAAGCTAACTTCTAGAGCTTTCTAGAAATGTATAATAGTTTATACTTTGCTTCAGAATTGAAGGCTCAAAACTGGCGTTCAACGCCAGTCTCCTACCCCATTCCAGGCATCCAGCGCCCAAAGGAGGAGATCAGCATCCAAGCGCCCAAAGAGGACCCCCTAGCCAGCGTTCAATGCTCTAGAGGCCTCAGAGCATATGGATCTCATCAAAACTCAGCCCAAACACTCACCAAGTGGGCCCCAGAAGTGAATTTTAGCACTAAAAAGACTATTTTACCATTCTTATGTAATCCTTAGTCATTAGTTTAGTATTTAAGAGATATTTTACATAATCACATAGGACCTTATGCCATATTTTCGTGTATCATTGTGTTTTCTATCAGTATGAGTTTCTAAACCCCCTAGGTTGAGGGGAGGAGCCTTACTGAGTTTTATGGATTAATAAAAGTATTACTGTTTCTCTTCAATCCGTGTTTGATTCAATTCTAAGATGTATCTTCGTTCTTCAACTTTAAGAATGGTATGACCCATGAGAATCATCTCTGTTCTTCATACTAAGACCGTGTGCCTAACAACCACCCGTGTTCTTCTTGGGTTCGTGTGATTACGCAACTGGAAAGCATCGAACCGCCAGCTTGATTATACATCTCTTAGACGGCTAATCCATGACTTCATTGGGGACTTCTCGAGACACTAGTTCAACCAAGGTTTGGAGAGATTAGGGTCTCTGTGGTAGAGGCTAGAACCCAAAAGCGCAGCATTCTCTGATCCGGAAGATTCGAAGAGGCTAGAACCCAAAGGTGTAGCATTCTCTGATCCGGATCATTAAGGAGAATGGACTGCAGGAGCTTCACCCTCAATCAGAATGGATCCACACTAACCCTGGGATTCAGATCTGGAGAAGATTGGTGACCGCGACCGTACGGTATCGATCATATAAAGCAGAAATCATTCACAATTGAAGAAGACAGTAAGACCAGAGTTAATCCAAAAGGATAAAGCATCTCCAAGCCTTAACCATCTTCTTATCACTGGTAACATTCGAATTCACAAAGTATTTTATACCCTATTTCATTTTTATGCATTCAAATCCAATAACTCTTCTATCCGCCTGACTAAGATCTACAAGATAACCATAGCTTGCTTCAAACCACAATCCTTGTGGGATCGATCCTGACTCGCTCAGGTATAACTTGGACAACCCAGTGCACTTGCTGGTACAATTGTACGAAGTGTAGGGATTCGTGCACCAATGACCTTCTCTACACTAAAGGGAGAATACTATACGTCCCTAAATGAGAAAATCTAAGAAGAAAATTAGTGAGAGAATGCCACGACACCAAGTAGGCTGGTCACCAAGGCCAGCGAAGGACCTTGGCACTCATTGAATCTTCTTATTATTGGCCTCAAATGAGAGATAAGGTGGAGAGCTATGTGAAGACTTGTCTTGTGTGCCAACAAGATAAGATTGAAAACAAGACACCAAGCGGGTTATTGGAACCTCTGCCTCCATCAGAGCGACCGTGGGAAAATGTCTCTCTAGATTTTATCTCTGTCTTACCAAAGTTCGAGGTGTTTGGATATATTCTCGTGGTAGTAGATCGATTTTCAAAGTATGCTACCTTTATACCTGCCCTTAATGACTGCACTGCAGAGGAAGCAGCACGACTATTCTTCAAGAATGTGGTGAAGTACTGGGGATTGCCTAAGAGCATCATTAATGATCGAGATCACGCTTCACTGGATGACTATGGACAGAGCTGTTCAAACTCCTTGGGTCGGAGCTTCATTTTTCAACAAGCTTCCATCCTCAAACCGATGGACAGACTAAGAGAGTGAATGCCTTACTCGTGTGTTACTTGAGGCATTTTGTAAGCGCTGATCAGAAAGACTGGACAAAACTCCTCGACATTGCTCAGTTTTCATACAATTTGCAAAGGAGCGAGTCCACAGGGAAGAGCCCATTAGAGATTGTGACTGAAAAATAGCTGCTTACACCTCACTCTCTTTCTTTCTCTTACTCAGAAAAGAGCCCTGGAGCTTATCATATGATTAATTCATGGGAAGAACAAGTAGATGTCCCTCGTTCTTACCTCGACAAAGCTGCCAAGAGGATGAAGAAATGGTCAGATAAGAAGAGGAGGCATACAAGCTATCAAGTGGGAGACAAGGTAATGATCAAACTTCTTCCACAACAATTCAAGGCCTTTTGCACGGCTCATAAGGGTTTAATCCGCAAATACGAAGGGCCATTTGAGATCATTGGATGTGTTGGGGAGGTTGCTTACAAAGTACAACTCCTTCCCTTTATGAAAATCCACCTGGTCTTCCATGTGAGTATGCTTAAACCATATCATGGAAACCAAGACGAACCGAGTAGAGGTAACTCGAGTCGTGCTCCGCCCGTGGTGATTAGATCCTTTGATAAAGAAATCGAAGAGATCTTAGCTAATCGCGTCGTGCGACAAAGAGGAGTACCACCAAGTATCCAATACTTGATCAAGTGGAAAGGACTTCTGATAACTGAAGCTAGTTGGTAAGCTCGTGAAGATCTGTGGCAATTCCAAGAATACCTAGAGCGCTATCATGAACAGAACGCAACGAGGACGTTTGCGCATTAGGTGGGGAAGAATGTCACGGTAAATTTTAGACGGTTAGATTTAACAGTATTTGTATAATTTTCTGGAGTGTTTGAGAATGCTCTAGATTGTTCTAAAATGTTCTAGAATGTCCTAGAAGGTCCCGAAATACTCTAAAAGGTTCTAGAAGATTCTGGAAGGTCAGAGAGTATTCTAGAAGCGTGTGGATGTATATAGGAGTATGGAGAGTAGTATGGAAGAATATAGAAGTATTTAGAAAGATGTAGTAGGATAGATATTTAATTTGGACTGTTGATTAGATTTAATTCTAACCATCTATTAAGGAGGTGGATGGCTATAAATAGGACGTGAGAGTTAGTGTGAGTCATTTGTAATAGACACTTGAGCAATAAAGTGTTCTTTCACCAAAACTTCATTTCTCTTGTGTTCTCTTGTGTTCTTAATTTTCTTGCTAAGTATTGAGGGTTAGACTGACTTGGTCTTAACTCAAGAGGTTGAGTAAGTTCAAGTGGCAGCACGGTAGCGTTGGAGTGTGTCCAAGGCCGTGACAGTTAAATCACATTTATTCCCATTCGTATGAACCCTAATCCATAAAATCGACGGAAACATTTATCGATCTTGTTAACGGGAGTTATACTAGTGCAGAACCATTATCCAGATTTTATTTTGAGGGGGACAAAGACACCGGGCAACAAATTTTGGTGGTCGTCGGACATGCAAGAAAGGATGGAGTGATTCACAAGAAGGAGGAGGTAGAGCTTCACCTCAATGTGATCACTGAGTGCTCGAAAAATCACCGGTGATTTCTTATCAACTAAGATCCTTGGAAACAAAACGCTAAGCTTGGAAGGTGTAGCGCCATCAAATTCAGACCATGCCAAAAATAGGACAAAGTGTGGAGAAGTAAATTTAACATTAAAATTGTAGTATTGGAGGAAAGAGTTGAAGATGGTGTTAGTGGTGAAGAGCAATAAACAAATTTAATCTAACTAAATTAAATTATTTACAAATTTTCGACTATCATTTTCACCCCATAAGAATCCACCCATTAGTATTAATTAATAATATAATTGTGTTAGATGTAGAGCAAAATTAATAATTAAAATTAATTATTAGTATATAATATAAATTAAAAATAAATTAAATTATATATATGAGTAATTTTATTGTTGAAATAGTATCTTTTTTTAACAAATAACTATATAAGTTATAGCTACGAGGAAGATCTGATAAAGGTGGGATACCCATCAGCAATTCAGCATCATGACTCTTACAAAGCATATCTGCAGCCACCTTAAATCAATTTTCATCTTTCAATTTCACCTTAAAACACACCCACTTCTAATTATATATAATGAGCCCGTAGATTATTGCTCAGCTCATTCTTTCAACATTCACAAATTACTACAAGTTAGAGCTACAAGGAAGATCTGATAATGTAGGATATCCATTATCACAACTCTTACAAAGCATATCAGCCAACTCTTTCTCAAACCTCTCCATAGCTTTGACCGGCAAGAAAATTGGAAACATTACACTTTCTTCTCCTTTGCCATTCACACAATCCATCATAAACGTTACTCCAAAAAAATCCCCAGCCCCACCTTCAGATACTCCGCCGTACAATGCATTACCCCATCCAAAATCCACTTCTCTTAACCCAGCACGTGTCAAGTTTGACACAATGCAAGATCCTACGGTTGTAAATAACGGTCTTCCTTTTGTCACCATCAGATCTGCCACAGAATGCATGTACTCTTCTGTCACTTCATCTTTTGCTTTCTTTATCAACTCTACCGCATATCCAAACGGATTTTCACAAAGCTTCCTTACAGTTGTAACTGCTGCAGGATAAGCAAAAACGTTTCCGTAATAACCAAGGGGTATTTTAGGGTTAAATCTAGCGCGTGCATTCACGATGCACATCATGCGAACATCATCTTCTGGCGCAAGTTGCAATGCTTTTGAACGGCAACACCATAGACATGCAGTTACAAGCTCAAATCTAGTGCATTCGCCGAGGTGACGTGGAACCAAACGACGAAGGGAAGCTATTTCGGTTGGTCCAAAGAAGAAGGAGCGTTGAATCATATCTTTCTTGCTCAGAATAATGGTGGAGGTGTCTACTATGGGTTCTTCGAATTCGCGATGGTTGCATGTAATGCGAGGTGGGTGCCTTGCACTCAAGAGCTCCCTGGACCACACAGGTAGAATGGAAGGTTGATGTGCACCACGAGCCATTTCAGCCATGGCAGTCATAAATTGTGCAAAACCAGTGCCGTCACTCATGGTGTGGTTTAGGCGGAAGGCAAGGGTGAAACCACCACATTTAAAGCGTGTCACCTGTTATTTAAATAATACTAAATAATTAATTTTTTTACAGTAACTATATTTTTTATTCTTTAAAATATATTCTATAAAGTTTTGTTTTTTCCCTAGCTATTAGCTTAGCTTGCAAAAAGTCAAACAACAAATTACTTATTAGTTCTTAGTATTTTTCTTGTAATAGAGGGACATATATTTTCACTTGTTCAAGATTAAAAGGGAAAAGATTATATAAAAAAATATTTTGTTTCAAGACTCATCCAACTTTTTAATCTTTATTTTGAGATAACCTGTTATTTCTATTCATAAAAATTCTGAAGGCTGAATAATTTATCCATAAAATAACAAAATTAAAATTATATTTATAAAAGATCAATTCTATGCATAACTTTATTCAAATTTTAAAAAATTATTATTTTTTATGGATATAACTTTAATTTTATATTTTTTTTTTAAATTTTAAGTAGTTTAACTTTTTAGTGTTTAAATAATTCTATAGTCTGAAATCTTTCTTTTTAATACAATTTCAATTTTATTTTTTTATAAATAAATTTTTCCACATTTAAAATTTTTATAAATAAAAATAATAGTTTACTCCTTTTAACATTTAAGTAGATTTTCTGCTATTTTGATATCTAATTTAGCTGAAAATTTAGTTAAAATATTATTTGTAATCTACAATGACAGGGATTGTTTTTACTATTCAAAATTTGAAGAGTAATTTTTTGGAACCTGTACGAGTAGAAGGGGACAGTTGACAATTCCTTCCGATCCTGGAACATTGTAAAGGAGTTCTTCAAAACAAGGGAACGGAGGTTGAAGGGAGTCACCAAGTTGATCAAGTGCCACGTCAGCATCAGCCTCGATGAACAAGACACCCTCTTCAGTGCAATCCACCATCAACTTGCGGGCATGACCCTCCCTAAGCCTACCGGCAAATGGGTAGTAAAACACAAGTGTTCTTGAGAGTGCATCTCTTATCACCTTTACTGGGTCTTTTCCTTCCATTGATGGATTGTGACCGTATATAAATATGCTTGGAAGTTGGAAACGAAACCCTTCTTGATCATCAATGTCTGATAGCAGTTTAAGTTCGCGGGGAGTGGGCATAGCCGGAGCTACTAGCTCTGGTTTGCACCTTTTCACTGTAAACACGGGAGAGGGAGATTTTGATGATGATGAAGACATGTCGTATGTGTGTGAGAGAGTTAACAATTAGTGATGTAAGAAGAAGGAATATAAAGAACTTAGGAAATGGTCTGTTATTATAGTATGTAGTCTGATGAATGGCAACTAGTGTTGTTACCAGAAATGGATGGCGGTATGTATATATGGGGCAGTTGGTAATAATAAGATGCATATTTGGTAACGAGGAATGTTAGGGTACAGTAATTTTAATATTTTGTAATTATTAATTGGCTATCAATAATGTTTTTAATAGTGTGAGATTATATCTAATAATAGGAGATTACTCACTTTTACTTTGATAGTTAAGTGCTGATCAAAAAACACAAAAATTAGTGGGCTCTTAGACTTTTCCTTTGATAATATTGGTTAACTTAACTTGCTTATTCTAATAGACTATTGTGTGCCATTCATCACATTGTTAATATGCATGCAGCATTTTTCACACAATGCATGTTTATAATGTTATTTATGTACTAAAATTAATTATTAAAATTAAGGATGTCACTTAGATAAAGACGTTTAAAACGTCTTTTTTTAAAGATGTTTTTCAGTAATTAAAATTTAACATATATAATCAATTAAATTATATTATTTTTGTCAAAATTAGACTAGACAAATTGATTTAATCGAAAAAATGGTTAATCAAATCTTGAACTGGTCTAAATTAATATTATTTTTTTATAAAAAATAACTACAATATCTTTATTATAGAGAATGATTAAAATATTCTTATTATATATAATAGAAGTATTTTAGTCATTTTTTATAAAAAAATAATATTAATTCAGACCAGTTCAAAATTTGATTCACAATTTTCCTGTCAAATCAATCAAATCAATTTGTCTAGCCTAATTTTGACAAAAATAACACGATTTAATCAATTATGTGTTAAATTTTAATTATTAAAAAACATCTTTATAAAAAGACGTTTTCAGCATTTTTATCTGAGTGACTCCCTAAAATTAATTATGTACTATTTAATTTATTTTTAATATATATTTTATATTTTAATATATATTTTATAATGATAACTGATTTTGATATACACTTAATATAATCGATATTTATATTATTAATACTAACTAAATAATTTAGGTGAAAATTAAGAATTTACTTGTTAGAATGTGAATTATATCAAATTTCATCACTAGTGATCAAGTGTACTGGTGCCTCGTCTAACTAGTAGGAGGTCTCATAACTCATTTCCATGTGGATGCATATATGCCAGATAATTGGTAGTTAATCTTTTTTGGTGATTAAATAGAAAAGAAAAAAAATAGAGACAAAATTAAATTAAGAGCAATGTTAGGGCAGCAATTTTTGTGATTGTTAGCCATCAATGATGATTTGATGGTGTGAGATTGGTATGAAATTTCATCCAATGGCTCACCTTCCTCTGCTGGTTACATGCTGGCCAAAATTCAATAAAACTGCTGGCCCCCTAGACTTTTCCTTAAATTAATTGGTTAGATTTATATCTAAATCTATTAGATATTGAAGCTCACTTTATGGTTGGCTCCAATTCGAGTGAATGTCTGTGTCAAAAGTAGCTACTTTAGCCATTTAATCTACAATACTATTTGCATTCCTCTGAATTAAAAGAATAGAGACTCTCCAATTCCAATTCATAACCTCTTGTATATGCTTTGCCAAATTTCATTCCGAAATATCTTTACCAAGCATTCTTTGTTTACCAAGAAAAGAGCTTCTAAACCGTCTATTTCACAAATAACCTCACGAAATCTACTCTCCTAAGCAAGAAGTAAACCTCTCCAAATTGCATACAATTCAGCAAAAAGAACACTGCACACTTCGACTTTTTCAGTGTAAACTTTCAACCAACATCTATTAAGATTACAAATGATACAACCAAAACCAGCATAGCCAAAAGGAGCAAAATAGCTAGCATCACAATTCAATTTAACAGAATGAACTGAAGGTGGAACCCAATGCAAACAAAGCGAAGGAAGAGACAAAGATTGATGCATAGCAAAAATAGTGTGAAACTCCCTTACTGAACTACGAATTAAACTCACCACTTTACTAGCACTCCAAGAATCATATATATTAAATAAGTCATTATTCCTGCTTCTCCAAATCCACCAGATGGTCGAAAAGAAAAGAAAAATATCTCTACTCCTTGCACCTCTGTAGAGCCAATCACGTAAATCTGAGTTATATGAATACATGCCTAAAAGATTCCAGACATCCTTGGTACTAGGGCACTCCTGAAAATAATGAAGAATGGATTCAGAACCATTCTGACACCGATAACAGGTGCTAGATAAAGCTAAGTCACGACCCAAACGAAACTCTACCGTAGGAATAGCATTATGAAGATTGAGCCAAATCAAGAACTTGTACTTCTCAAGAATATGCAGTCGCCATACCCACAACCAATTATCATGCTCATTCCAGTCAAACTTTCTTTTGGCTAGGCAACTGTACCAACTCTTAGTTGAGTAGAGTCTAGAAGATACCACATCCCACGATCAACTCGAACTCTCTCCATCATTCAAATCCGGATTATAAGCATTCAAACGCTGTTTGACATCTTCTGAAATGATAGAGAAAATATCATGAAATTTCATTGACCATCTTTTCAAACGTCTTTAATAGTTAAATCAGAGTCAGATATATGTACAAAAGAGACATCTTGAGCAATTGGGCCCTCAATACTCCAATTGTCAAACCAAAAAGATTGATCAAGTGACTCAACGCACCAAGAGAATGCATCCTTAAGAGCACTAAAAGGCTTTGAGATACTCTTCCAAACATGAGAAGCATTGCAAGGGACAGTGCCATCTAAAACTCCCTCATTCCTCAGATACTTCGCCCTCAATAGAGCAACTCAAGGCTTGTCCTGACAATGAAAAAGTTGGCAAACCAATTTACCAAGTAAAGATATATTAACACAAGCAGGATCTCTAACACCTAGGCCACCAAATTTCTTTGGAGTGATCACGGTCCTCCAATTAACAAGAGAAATACCTCTACCATCAACTTGACCCTTCCAAAAGAACGGTCTCATCATAGAAGACAATTTATCGCAAACCCAATTTGAAAAAAAAAGATATCTGCATATGATAGACAAAAATAGATGCTATAACATAATTGATCAGGCAAAATCTCCCTGCTTTATTTAGAAGCCTTCATTTCCAGTTAACTAATCTTCCCCTCACCTTTTCAATCATCGAATGAAAAGAAGCCCTACTGGTACGGGAATGATTAAAGTTAACTCCAAGATATCTTTCTAAGTCCAAAGCAAAATGTATTGAAGAAACACTAGTAAAAATATCTCTTCTCTGAGCAGTCATATTTTTAGAACAAAAAATTTTAGACTTTTCAAGATTTACTTTCATGCCAGATGCCTTGCAAAAAATGTTAAGAGAATACATGATCATTTGGACCTGACTCTTTGTAGCCTGACAGAAAAGTAAGAGATTATCTGCAAATATTAAATGAGAAAATTTTAGGTCACCCCTAGTGATAGAAATTGGTTGTTAATCTAAGAACGGACAGAAACTAACGGTGTAATTAGATACTTTTAAATATCATTTTTATTTAATTAGAAAATAAATAATAAATATTTTTTTATTTTCTATTTTTTTAAATAACTATTAATTTAAATTAATTAAATAATAATAAATTTTTGAACAAAATTAACCAGTTGAATTTAAAAAAGTAGTGTTTTTTAGAAATTAAAGCACAACAAATGTGTGATGAGAATAAGGGGTCCATTGATATTGATTGGTCAATGGTTCTGTTCCAAGTTCGAACGCGCTAATTAATACTCTGATCTTATGCATGAATCATATCGGAAACCGCACGCAACTCTGAAACTAATTGTGCATTACAAACAACCTTACCTTCAATGAATCTATGGCTGTTAGCTAGACTTATTAACGATGTCAATGTCCATTACTAACAACCTTTAAATTTAAATTTTAATATTATATTTAATAATAAAAGTTTTTTCGTATATACATCAGCAATTCATATTCATCTATCTTATTTTTATTCTATGTTTTCACTAACAGTTATAAAAATGCGTAACTTTTTTTTTTCAATTTTTTACTCCAAAAATGTATTCTTTTAATTATTTTCATCCTTTTTCAAATTTTTTTTTATTCCTCTTTCCAATTCTAAATGTGTTTCTGTATATGTAATAATTAGATTATCTCATTATTTAATTAGTGCTTCTCTTCTCTTTTGTATTTTTATTTCTACCATCTTTCTTCTTCCTTTAATATTGTGATTGTATGGCCTCTATCTTTTTCTCATTTCTATTCATTACAATTACAAATTTTATATTTGTTTTATTGCAGCTTCATTTTTTTATAAATTTCATATTAGCTTTACGTATAGGATAAAATTATTTTTTTAATTTTTAAAATTATTGATTATGTAAAATATTTTTTTAAATTTGAATACATAAATATTTACTTTTTAGTTAAATCTCATTTTTTAAACTATTTTATATTGGGTGATATTATTTCTAAAATTTTTTAAATTATTGATTAGTAAAGTATCATAATTGAAATTTTAGTACATAAATATTTATTTTTAAATAAAATAAAATAAATTATATAATAAAAAATTTAATAATTTTGTATTCTATAATATTATTTGCATTGTTTGATATATGGTCCTGATTATTTGATGAGTTTAATTTAAATGCATTGGTAGTGTAAAATATTTTATATTGTCAATATAAAAAGTAGTTATGACGTTACGTAATTAGATACACGTATAAAACTACTTTACATTAATAATACATCAAAATTAAATTTTTATTTGATTGACATAGAAAGGTAGCAAAAAATTTGCACCTACCAATAATTTGTTAAAACATTGATATATTAAATTTCTAAACTATTAATAATGTGAAGTATTGATATTTAAGTACATATAAATTTGTTTATAATTAAATTAAAAATAAATAATTTATACAGGCTAATTTAGCTAACTAAAATAAACAAAAATAAGTAACAAGAAGATATAAAATTTTACTTTTTATTCTGTGATATAAAGATAATATAATAATATAATAAATTATAATATTCTGATACAAAAGAACATAAAACTTAGGGGTAAGTACGATTTTGGTCCCTAACGTTTTGTGCCAGAATCGAATTCGTCCCTCTTGTTAATTTAGGTTTAAAGTCATCCTTAACGTTTTTATTCGTATTAAAATCGTCGTTTTTATTTTTTTGGACAAAGTTACCCTCACCACTACCAACATAATTATTTCCTCCACCACCACCACCACCAACACCAACATCAACACCAACACCACAGCCACAACCTCCACCAACACCACCACCAGCACCACCAGCACCACTT
>NC_029777.3:4159047-4160236 GCF_000817695.3 Arachis duranensis | reverse complement strand
AGGGGGAGGGGAAAGGGGTATTTTTGTCCAAAAAAATAAAAAGGACGATTTTAATACGAATAAAAACGTTAAGGATGACTTTAAACCCAAATTAACAAGAGGGACGAATTCGATTCTAGCACAAAACGTTAGGGACCAAAATCATACTTATCCCTAAAACTTAAGACTATCCTTTTAAGGAGACATCTACCTTCTTATTTTAATTTTATTAAATAATATTAATATTATTTAATTTTAACTTCTAACTTTTAAGATAAATAAAAAATATAATTTTTTATACATTAAATAATTTAAAAATTTTGTTATATAGAAACTAAAAAATATGAGAGAGAGTATTTTTTAACCTATTAAATTTGAGTTATATCAAGTAATGATTAAGAAACAAATTAGAACTCTAAATTAATTTTTTTTGTCTCTCTTTGTACAGTCTTAAGTAACTATGTTTTATGAATAGTATTTAAGTGACAAACAAAATAATAACAAGATTCACATTAGATTATGAAAACTAATGTCATTATTACATTACAATCACATTATTTCAAAACATGGAAAATAAAATAATAAAGTATAGTTTAATTAATTTACACAATAAAGTAAATGTAAAATTTATATAATAGTAGTTAAATGTAAAAAGTAATGACATTTTTTTATTCCAAGGAACTATATTAAATTGCAACTTAAATTTATAATTATTAGTTAAAAACTTATAATAATATACTATTTTTATTATATTAGTTAAAAATAATATATTTTGATATTATTTTTAAGGATTTGACATCAAATTTTGATAATTTGAGCAAAAATTTTGAATGCTTTGTGTCGTTCATTTTTTTAATAGAATAATAAGATAATTTAACACGCACATGAAGAAAAAAATTATTATTTTTATACATTTAGATATTCAAAAGACACTAAATGGATTCTTTTAACAACACTTCAATGACTCATAAAAATTAACACAATGGATGGTTATAGATCAAAGTAATAGATAAAATTAAAAGTTGCAATAATGGTATTTGGTGCAATTAATTACGATCGCGTAAAGAGAAAGTGATAGAAGAAGAAAAAAAATAAGAAAGGAAAACAATGCAATAATAGTGTGTGATAAAAAATAATAATAAGAGAAAATAATAGTATGTAATAAAATAAGAAAATATAATAAAAATATAAATTAATAATTTAAAAAAAA
>NC_029777.3:4135832-4159020 GCF_000817695.3 Arachis duranensis | reverse complement strand
AAATAACTTATAAAATTTTTATATTTATTTTTATATATTTTTAATTTTTAAATTATTTTATTAAATTTATAATTTTAAAAATAAAAATATAAAAATTAACCTCTTAAAAACAATAAAAACGCGGTGAAGGTGCCTGTTGAGCCACTAATAATTATAAATATTACATAAATAAATCATAAATATTAATTTAAATAAAATATTTTTACATTAGATGAATTTTCTAATGTAAAACCTTTCATGGCTTCTACACATGTAGTATTGCATTGGTATAAGTAGAGAATGATAAGTGTCCTTCTAGGGGGGACAAAATCTCAGATGTCTGAAGAGTTGATGATTAATTATAAGTGGATTAATGAAAATAATTTAAGAAAATTATTTAGTGGCTAAATATTCCTAATCATGCCCCGTTTAAATACCAAAAAAAAAATATTCCTAATCATGGACATGTATGAATTGAATTTTTTTTTTGTTTGATGTCCCTTTGTATTAGAAGATTCAAAAATTGTTATCACATTAATTTAGCTTGCACAAAAAAGAGAATGAGATTCTGCTATTAGTTATATATAAGTCTAGGAATCCTAACTAATTATATGTGACTTTTATGAGAACCTAATTAACTTTCTATTCCAAAAGACTAACTTTTTGTGTAGGCTAAGTTACTGTGATAACATTTCCTTTCAAGTTGGCAATTTTAAAGGCATTAACAACTTATGTATGTAGATTAATTTTGCATATTCTTTTAAAATTAGATTGTAGATGTTGAGCATTTCTAACTTGTTATACCCAAGTATTAACGGACTTAGATTCAAGGCTTTAGTCATGATATTGGCCTTTTAGTCTTTGCTGAAAATGAGATGGAGTTTGATGAGGCCTGAGGATGTTTTCTCGCATACCGTGTGACAGTCTATTTCGATGTGTTATGTAATTAGTTAGGATTGCTAGACTTATATATAACTATTAGCAGAGTCTCATTTTCTTTTTTGTGGAGTTTAGTTTACAATTTCTGATATAGTAATAAATCTCACTCTCCCTCTTTGAAGTTCTGATGTAAACTTAGCTCCCAATTCATACAAATTCTTCTTCTTCAATGGTGATTCTCATAAATTTAACATGGTGCAGTGAGTGACTATAGTAGCAATCTTTATGAATACACCTCTCTGATTCCATCAATTTTCACGTTCTTGTTTCTCCTTTAATTTTTTTTCTTTTCCCGTTCTTCTCTTCGATCTAATTCTTCTCCCCCTCTATTGAACCTAAAATAGAGTTTGAGGAGATATGGTTTTGATCAGCACAATCACTATCACTAAGTCACCATTTTTCGATCAACGGGATCAAGAGTGGGAACTCTGAATATACAATTTCTCAAATTCATTAATACCTTCTTCATCTCTTATGCACGGAATCATAGGATACTCTTCAAGCTCCTCCAAATATAGCAAATCAAAATCTTGATCTGAATGTTCTGGCACAATTAGTCGCTCAAATCAATTCCATTCAAACCGCTACACCAAAGTCCCCGACAAATCCCACCACAGATCCCTATTACTTTGGATCACAAGAACTATGGATCTTGGTCAAGATCGATGAAGATGGCTCTGCAATTGAAGAATAAATTTGCCTTCGTTGATGGTTCTCTTCAAAGCCGGTTGAAACGATCCCACTCATCATGCATGGGAGCATTGCAATACACTTGTAGTCTCTTGGCTCCACCTCTCTCTCAGCCCAGACATACGCAACGACGATATTTGGAATGGTGTTGCTCACAGTCACAGCATTTAGGAAGAACTCAAAAAGCGCTTCTATCAAGGAAACGTGTTCTGCATTGCTGAGCTCGAAGAAGACCTCTTCTCATCCAGATAAGGTGATCTTGAACTTACATCCTATTTCACAAAGTTATGAGGAATTTGGGAGGAACTAGAAACCTTTGGACTGATCCCTTCGTGTGTTTGCCGCACCAATTGTCCATGTGCATCCACAACTCGAGGATATAGAGATGACACATTTGTAGTTCGATTTCTTCGTGGCTTAAACGAACAATTTTCAGCTGTCTGATCAAGCATCATGCTAATGCAGCTGTTGCCATCGGTTGACACCACCTTTTCATTACTTATGCAACAAGAAAGACAATTTCTTGGGACTGATTTGGTGGACTCCAAATAGTTGGTGAATGCAGTTCACAACTTTTCTGAAAATAATTCTTTCCGAGGCAGGAACTGTGACAGAGATGGCCGTGGTGGCAAGGGCCAAACTTATGGAGGACGAAGACAAAGCAAACAATGTTCTTTTTGTGGCAAAGAAGGCATCTAGTTGATCAATATAATGCTACAAGAAACATGACTTTTCTCCACACTTCAAAGCCAGAACAACCCCTACCATCAACAATATCACAATTGATGCACATGATGATGAGCATGATGATATTGTTGAGCTCTATCAGAAAGATGGTGGTAGTTCATCAACCTTCTTTATTCAAAATTAAAAACAAGCCATGTTAGCTCTCTTGCAACAAAATGCCTCCCCAACTTCCCATACTGTGAATTAAGTATCGCATGCCATAGAAGTCTAATCTCCTTCTGAAAGTAATTCTATGGTATGCACTTTCAATTTATCGCATTACACTAGTTCCTAGGTCATTGACAGTTCATGTCACTCATCGGATTGCTACATTCCACACATATAAAGCCATAAGCCCAGTAAAAGTCAAATTACCTAATAAATGCATGGTCATTGCTTCAATATCTGACACAATAAAATTTTTTGAACACTTGTGTCGCATAAATATTCTTTACCTACCTTCTTTTACATTAAACCTAATTTCAGCGTCAAAACTTATAGTTTGCATTGACTGTCAATTTCTTTTGTTAACAAATTTAGTTGTGAAATACAGGATTACCCTTCACTAAATAAATATCCAGTTTATATATATATAACAACAATAACAAAGTCTTATCCCATTAGGTGGGATCGACTACATGAATCAAACAACGAGCTCTATCCTATATCATGCTTAAAGAGAGATTGTTTACGTGTAAATTTCGTTTGTCCATTTCATAGATGGTTTTTTTAGGTCTTTCTTTGTCTTTCACCCCCTTGTCTATCTTTCATCTCAGCTACCATCCTGACTGGATGCTTTGTTCGTCTTCTTTTCACATATCCAAACCACCTGATATATATATATAACGACTTAATTAAAAATTTGATAAAATTATACAAATCAAAAGAATAATCAAATTATTTAAAAAAAAAAACGATCTTCAAAACAAAACCCTCAACCACTCCTAAGGCGTCTGTCTTCAGCTCCATCCGCCACTACGCTTCTACATGTGTAGTAGCCATAAGAGCTTCTACACCAGAGTCGCCGCCTTTAGATTATTATCTTATTTAGCAATTAGCATTACTCTTTTCAAACTAGCCTTAAAATTATGAAGAGTATCGAGATAGAAACAGGACTTGTGCTTCTTTTTTACTGCTTGGTTCCGTTATGATATTACGATATCGATTCTATAGATGAAGCACCCATAAATTTTCCAGCGACACATACATACACCCCATTGACTATAAATGCGATCAATATTGGAAGACTTTCCTTTTCGTTTTTTCATGAAAAAAAGAAAAATGAAGATAGTACAAATCTAAAATAAAACTGAGATCTTAAAAGAAGGAATGTTCAAGCGTTAAAATCCGCATGTTCGTGGGTTTAGGCTTAAGCATGTAGCATTTGAATGAAGGAATCGGGGATGAATAATGCCAAAAAGAAAACAGAACTGATAAATTATATAGAAACAGGTAAATCCAAATGATCATGAAAATATAAACACAAAATGAAGTATCATTTAAATTCAGAAGGCTGATTCATCCCATCCATTTAAATTGTCTCTTTCCATTTCACATTGAGCCTACTACCATGAACCTTCAGCTCCTACTGTTGGATTCTTGAAAGCAGAGAATTCCCAATATGTCTTCAATGAGAATGGTGGGAAAACAGTTGCACCTTCTTCAGTAATTTTAGATATCTGAAAATTGAACATTACATATATACTTAAATATGTACACAATTCAATCAAACTTAAAATTTTATCAAGAATAAAAATGCAACAATAGACATCTTTCACTCTTTTGTCACGAAGTGAAGATGGTTATACCAGTGCTATTGTATTGTGTCCTCTCATAACATGTCCTGTGGAGTGTGGACAACGTATTTCCTTGTAGTTGGAACTTAAGAGCCCCACAAGGATTAGTAGATGCAGAGCAAATGGGGGATTGAATTTCCAAACCAAACCATATGAACTCATTGTTCACAAGAACTTAAGTATGTGGCGCTTGAGTTCTTGATGGTCTAATCTATAATTATTCTAGTTTGATTTGAACATTCTTTTGGGCCACATCACTAAGAGTAGATAAAGTTTTGCACTTGCATAAGCATTTTTTAAAATTTTTTTTAAGAACTCAAGGAAAGGGGAGCCACGGAGGCAAACCATGGAATCAAACACTGATGCACACAGGTTACATTACACCTCTTGGGTGTGACCCTTCCCTAACCCTGTGTTAGCAAGGGATGCTTGTGCACCCGGTTGCCATATTTTCCTTTTTGTTTTTTGGGAAAATGGTAAAATGACTATTCAGGCAATACTCAGAAGCAAAGTCAGAACATAAGTAGATGAAAATCTCTACACATTACTTTTTTCATTTTCTTTAAAATTTAAATTATTATTGCCTATCAAAATCCTAATAATTTTAATTAAGGGTGCTTCAACCAGAGACATATACTTCTCAACGTAATGTGACTTGTAAAACTTCTATCTGAAAAATTTTATGTGGCTTCCACAAAATGATGGGATTGTAGATAAAACTAAGTGCTACACAAAAATCAGCATTCAAATAAAACTATTTCCTTTCATCCTTTGAGATTCCCAAAATACAAATTGAAATTAATATTGTCAGATATATAATAACTGGTTCCCAGGACTATGAATATGCTAGCACTACGGACTAGGCAAAGGATAACTGTTAACAGGTATAGATTCAGGACAACATATTGATAGTTCAATTATGTTCTGGTTTTGTTAAACTGAAAAGTCGGGGGTGAAAAAAGCAAGTAGGAAAAACCTGAATCTTGTTGACAGCAGATCTATCACGGTATAACAGCACACGCATGCATTTTTCGAGTAACTGGACACCTTCTTCAAAAGTCAAGTTTTCATGCCACTCATCACGTAGAATTGGCCTAGCAAGATGATTTCCAAGTCCAGTTGCTACATGATTATCTTCAAAATTCACACCAATCATGCTGACCTGGATAAGATTCAGAAGTACAAAAACTGAATGAACTTTACAGGTAATAAAATTGTTGAACTAAGTGTAGAAGACAGAGGAAGGCACACCATGCCAAGGTACTTCTGCCCCTTCTTCACACCACCAAGTATAAGTGAGTTCCACAATGGATTGAATTTGTTGCGTCTATTATACATGATCCGAGTTAAATAGTTGTGCACCTCCTTAGGCCCTAGAGAATTCCCATCATCCCACATGTTGTCATAAAGGCTGCATCCATCAAAACTCAATCAGAGTTACTTGGAAAATTTCAACTTGTAACATTGAAAAATATGCTTCTTTACTCTCTGTCCAAAACATATGAATAACCAAGCATACGTAAAGCTAAATCATTTAACCAAGCAGACCCTTCTATTCTTCACTAATTTGAAATTCCAGTGCATACTCGGTAACAATTTTTGCTTTGGGGGAAAAAAATTCTCACATAAGTTCATCAAGGTAGCGTAGAATCTCCTGAAAGTCACTTATTTCCCCACTGGCACCGAGAAGTGAATGTTTTCCAATAGGCTTCAAACGTTCAATGCTCTTGTACCGCAGAGTAGATCCATATGAGCCTATCATTGACATAAGTCCAAAGTGAGACCAATCAATACTTTGCAGACAATCAGAAGAAAAATACTATATTGAAAAGCAAATATGTCCAGAATTTATTGTCAAAGCAGTTTCTAATTTCCTTAAGATTGTAAGTAGTAAGGGCATTTTGGAATGGAGATAAAGGCCAATTTAATACTATAGTGAAAGTTCAAGGGATCAAGACCAAAATGTAGCACTAGAAAAGGCAAACAAGAAAGTATTCAGAACTAAAAAGAAGGCACAGCTAGTTTCAAATAAAGTATTAAAATAATTATTGCAATTACGAAGCTAAAGTACTTAATTAAGGAAATAACGAGATTTAGCATGAGACCTCCGGTATCAGCAGCCATAAGAATCCCATCTTTGTATTTGAGGGCGACTACGGAGGAACCAGTTACATACGGATACCTGTCCCAGAAAACAAAATTAGGGTTTAAACTTAGATTTGTAAGAAAAACGAGCCATAAATGTCAGTTAGTATATCGAATGTGTGGAAACCCTAAAAATGTGGACGCGGAAATAGTCACAGATACGCAATAGAGAAGGAAAGAGAGAGAGAAAGTGAGTGCATACAAGGTTCTCTGGGTTTCAGCTGAAGGATCACCCATCGTCGTGAGAATGAATTTGGATCGTAAATCGCAGAGTGAGAGCCGAACTCAGAAGAAAGAAACGAAGAGCGAACAGGATTTGGAAGCTATGAAGTGTGCAAAGTGAATTATTTCTTAAAATTGCTTGATACAAAACGACGTCGTTCCGGGAAAAAGGAAAATGTCTTAAAAAAACATTTATTTCCTTTTTTTCTCTTTTCAATTTTTTGGTGAAGTGGAAAATTGTGATTTTGGTGAACAATTTTTGGCAGTGGTTTTAATTATGTCCTTAGTATAATTGCTATGAAATTCTGCTTTTATCAAATTGTAGTGCATCGCATTATGTATGTAAAACAAATTACAGGAAATAATTTTTAGTTAATTAATATTAGTCAATTTTAAAATTTAAGTTTATGATTTAAATTTTAAGATTAAATATTTATGAATTAAAATTTAAAATTTAAGATAAATAAAATAATTTAAAAAATTTACTAATATTGACCGAAAAGATTAATTTTTTGAAATTACTATATGTTAACTCTAAATTCTAGTTGTTCTTGGTTTAAAGTTTAAACTAGATATGGCAAAAAAAAAATCTGCATCCATATATACTCATGGAGATTACTCGCGACGACCAAGATGCTAATAGAGACTAGTAAAATCCTTATGAGTAGTAGTACTAACAAATACTAAAAATTTATTAATTTATTTTATCTATTTCAATATTAGTATTGTGATTAAAATTATTTATTTTGATACTAATATTAAAATTTATTGATATTATGAATTGTTATTTTTATTGTGTTAAATTAAGATTATTATTGTAGTAATATTAACTGAATTTATGTTTATCTTTGTACTAGTTGTTTTTAAAATTTGAGATTTAATTATTTTTAAAATGTTAAAGATATATATTTTAAATTTGTTAAATTTTTAACTATTTTATATTTTTTATTTACATGATACCGATTTTATCGTTTTAACCAATAATTTACCAATTTAACCGTTCAACCAATAAATTAGTAAATCAATAATTTAACCGATTTGATTATCAGTTCGGATCTTACAACTATACTAACATTGAAATAAATAAAGTAAATTAATAAATTTTTAGTAAAGTTTATATTTCTATTAATAATGGTACATAATTAAAATTATAATTAATTCAAAAAATAAATAATATAAATTAAAATTAAATTAAATATTTATAAAATTATTTAATTAAAAAATTTACTATATAATTAGTCCTTGTGATGCACATTAATAAGAATCACAGTAGCAGGTAAGTGGTATAGCAGACTTATTAAATCGAACCAGTTGAACTCATTTCTGCCGGTTCTCACTGTTCACACGCGTTTTTTATTGTTAAACGGTTCAAAAAACGAATAGAATCGATTTATAATCCGATATACCAGTTTTTTAATTGAAGTGTTCGGTACACCAAACAGTTCAATTTTTACAACTATAATGCAAAAAAAGTATGGGCAAGTGTGCGCATGCTAAGACGAGAGAAACCCATAGTAAGTATGCTGTATGCACCATGAAGCAGGAAGAAGCCATTGGGGCTAGTAGTGCAAGTGTGCACAGCAATAATAACGAGACAGAGTAACTTAAGAACGTTAAAAAAAACTAACTATATTAATATTTTATAATAAATATTATAAACAATATAGTTATATTAAATTCACAATTATGATCAAATTTTATAATTATAATAATCAAATTATATTTGTTTTTATAATTAAAAGATTTATAATTATGAGAAGATGTTGTATTTAAAAAAGAGAAAGATTAAGAGATCGAAATATTGTGTTTTGTTTAATATATATAAGATTGAGTTATGTTTTAGTATCTTATTTAATTTAAGATAAATATAGAGAGAGATGTCTTAATTTGTTTTTAAAGAGAAGTAGAATTGGAATTTAAAAAATTAAATGAATGTAGTTTCGAACAAAATTTAACAAAATTTTAGTATCCATCTTAAAAATTTTAGTCTCTTGTGGTCTTAATTTCTTAAGATATCGAAAAAATTGAAATTATGTCCTGAAATTGAATTTTTCGTACCAATCTCTTACCACTAAACATAATATTGAGTCATGATCTCTCCGTCTTAATTTTCATCTTTGCAAACAAACGCACCCTATGATAGCATTTGGAAGTAGTTATTACGACGTAAATTAAAGGATTGAGACTTAATATTGTATTTGTTAGTCTAAAATTTTAGTCTCATAATACAAAATTTAATTTCTTTCTATACCTCTAAAAAAATGAAGACACATGATATTGAAATTTTTGAAGAAGACGGAGATTGAGATTTGAGATTTAAATTTTAGTAACATTTATTTTTAACATTAACTTCATTCAAATTTTCAAATCTCAAATATAATCTCATTTTTCTTTATTTTGTAGGATACTTAGACAAAATTTTTATATACTTTATACCAAATACAATAAAAAATTTAATTTAGTATCTATTTTTTTTTTAATTTTCAGTCTCTATCTCTCAATTTTAGTGGTTTTTTTAAACACAATATATTTTCATATTGGTATATATAATTGAAAACTGATTTTTTTAAATGTTTTTTTATCATTTTTTGTGTAAGTGAAAATTGTTAATTTAATTTAACCGTGATATTGTGTGCATGATGGCATGTTGCAGGTCAACTAATAAACTAAAAGGTCTGTTTGATTTATTCAGTATTTTATATTTTAGGATTTTGTAAAAAAATAGTAAAAGAAATAAAATTTTATTTTATGTTTTTGCTCTATTCTTCTATACAAAAAATTTGAAAAAAAAAAATTATTCTCACTCTCATTTGTTAAAACTCAACTCTAAATACAATTTTGACTTTTTATCCCAATCATTATCAATGATTACTTAATTTACTGTTGTCAAATTAGTATTTTCATTTTTCTTTAAAGAGAATTTAATCATCACTCATTGAAATTTGTAAATGTAGAATTGATTAAATTTGTTAATCATTAAATTCATAACTAGCTTAATTTTTTGCTTTTCACTTTAAAATCTTATTATCAAGTGTGTTTAGCATAATTTATTTTTATTTTATTTTTTATTTTTGTTTTTAGTTAATGAATAGAAGAGACGACTAATCTTTTAGAAAGAATTCGCTACAACGAAAGATTTTGACAACACATATAATAGGCTGGTTATTTAGCCCAACATGAATAAATAATAAAAATCACTTCACATACTATCTAATTCAAAAACTTTCGTTCAATTATTTTATATTAAATTTTAAATTTTAAATCTCCCAATTTTAAATTTCAAATTTTTAAAAAATACAGTTAGTTATTTCACCATCCGAAATTTTAATTTACCAAAACATTTCATTCTAATACTCTTTTATTTTTTAACCGTCAGCCATTCTCCACATTCATCAATAATCATCCCACTTTACCATCGCTACTTAGTTTGCCACACGCTACTCACCCTTAGTAAAAGTAATCATCCACTTAAGAATAAAAATTATTATTCGCATCCCTAATGAATTGAACATCCAACATATTTTAATTATATATAACTAAATTCAATATAATCAAAATAATCATCTATATAAAAATTAAAATAACCATCTGTATACCTACTAAAATGATCATCCTAAATTAACCATTAAAATAGAAGAAGAAGGAGATAAATAAACAAAAAAAGCAACTATGAACATCCAACAATTTAATTTTTATTAAAAAATTGTATAATTTGACACAGGTAGCGTTTGTTTTCGGGAGCCGGACACGGAAACATGAACAACACTTGTTTAAAAAGTGTTTGGACGCAGAGACATGGACAGTGAACATATTGTCTTCGAGACAATTTTTTATACTTTTGTGTCCACTCTTTCACGAAGGACAATAATGGACACGGAATTTGGAGGGTGGATACGGACAATTTTATAAATTTTGTTTTCCTTTTTTTCACTATTACCCCTTCTTATTTTTTCTATTGCGTTGTTTAGATATACTTTTTTCTTCCCTGTTATTTCTCTATCTCTTTCTTTTTCAGGTACTCTCTCCTTTCTGTAGAATTTTTTATTGGGGGTAGATAATTCTTTTCTTTTTATCGTGTTACTTCAATACCATTTTAACCTTATATTATATTATTTGATTTGTAATAAAAATAATAACAAAATAATTAATCTTTAAACTTTTGAAAGATAAATATTATCAAAAGTAAAATTGATATTTTAAAATGCTAAAAAATAATTTATAAATTGTAATTGATTTTATATAATTTAAAAAAATCAATTTTTTATAAAGAAAAATCAATTTTTAGATAAAAAAATTAGTTTTTTTTTAAAATAAAAAAAAATTTATATGCAAAAACTATTTTATTTTAATATAAATACTAATATATTTTTTTATTAAATTTTTTTGCCTCTTCAAATATTTTTTTCAAGTTCCGTCTGTATTCCTACGTACTCTCATTTTTTATTAAATTAATTTGTATTGATGTAGAAAATTTGGAATCAAAGAGCTATTTTAGTCATTTCATATAATATTTTAGTCTTGTCCATGTATATCCAAACATAATACTAGACATTACATCAGTATCTTGTCCATCATATCCAAACACAATACACAAAAGATAATTTTTAGTGTCTTCGTCCTATTGTCTCTGTTTCATTGTCATGTTCTGTATCTAAAAACAAATGCAGCCATAAGTCTTATGGTTTGATGTAACCATAAAATTGAAGAAACAAAAAATAAAAAAGAGTTTAAACAGGAAGAGACATGAGTGAAAATCAAAAGTAAACAATTGAGTGTTTGATTTGATATTGCCAAACTGGTTGTAAAAAAACCATAAAAAAATTGCAAAAGCAGACAATTTTTTCCCACTGCTGTCGCCAATAAAAAGGAGCTTGATTAGGTAATCGTAATCTGCACAAGGCCTAGTTGGCGGTGCCGCCATCGATGCTTACTACTAAACTTTGAAGGCAGAAAGTGAGAGAAGGGTTATGGTATATCCGAGAGGGAGAGAGATCGGATGGGAAGAGAGGGAAGAGGAGGCGTCGGAAATGGTTATCTACAAGGAATCATCTGGTCCAGTGTCGGGAGAGTGGCGTGAAAATAGCGGCAGAGGGCGAGGCGCGTCGAGCTGACCAACAGTACATAGTGTGAATGAGTTTAAATACTAATCCTAATTTTTTAAAATTTAAAATTTGAAATTAATAATTAATGATCTAATTTTTAATTTTAATTTTATTTTTCTAAAGAGAAAGTATAGGGAGTCAATAGAATATTTGTATAATGTGTACAATGAAGATTTAGGGATGTCCGATTCAATAGTAGAGATATAACCATTAGTGTTACCTTTTTCTATCAACTGAAACTTTTGGATGAGTGTCATCATAATATAGTATCAGAATTCTAGATTCGAAAGGTTAAGAGTTCAATCTTTGATGAGTTTCGTGTAATGTTTAGTTGATTATTTTTTTCTAATATAAATTTAATTTTTTTTAATTTTTAATTTAAAAATAATAAAATTTGTAAAGAATTCTCACGGTTACATCTTAAGAATATATAATAAACTTATTATGAGGAGAAAATTTTAAATATATTTTCTTAATAAATATAAAATAAATAAATTAAAAATTTAAATTTTTATATTTTAATAAAAACTAACTTAATTTGTAAATTTAACCTGTGTCCTTACAATACAAAATAAATAAGTTCTATTTATTGAAAATAAATTCAAGAAGAGAAAGTATAGGGAGCCAATGGCCTAAGCGTATAATATGTACAATGGAGGTTTAGGAAGTATTAGATATATGAGCATTAGTGTTACATTGTTTTATCAGGTTACGCTTTTGGAATGAATGGGTTCATGACATAGTATTAAAGTTCTAAATCCGAAAAGTCAAATTTTTTGGATGAGGACCTGAGATGTTTATTATCCTAGTACTCGGATAGTTATTTTGGATAGTATATGTGATGTTTATTTTATAATTCAATAGTCCATTGTACACTTAAATCATTGGCTCCCTAACACTACGATTGAAGAATCCGAATAATACGTTTAAAAAGTTAACTCTAAAATATCAATTTAAAAATCAGATTTATATATTTAAAAAAATAAAAATAAAAATAATAATTTTGCCTTTAAATTTGTAGGTTTAAAAATATTTAAAACCGAAAATAACAGATCATGCTAAAAAATATCACTGGAAAGCCAACAACAAAATTAAAAAGTGTCAAGGGGGACAAGTAAGGGCACAATTAGGAGAAGGGCAGTTCGGTCCCATCAAATAAGGCGGCCACCACAGTGGCCCGTACATTTCTACACGGCGACACAGATCTCCCCCTATCCCTCATCAGTTACTCACAATTTAGTTTCTCTCTCTTTTTTTCTTTCCCTTTCTCTCTCTTCCTGTGCCGGGCCGAACCGTTCCGGCACTATGGGAGTCCCAGCGTTTTATCGGTGGCTCGCTGACCGGTATCCCCTCTCCATCTCCGACGTCGTTGAGGAAGAGGTCCCGGCCACCTCCGAAGGCGGCGCACCTCCGTTCTTTGTTGATATCTCAAAACCTAATCCCAATGGCATGGAGTTCGACAACATGTACCTCGACATGAACGGCATCATCCATCCTTGTTTTCACCCCGATGGAAAGGTACGCGCTTCTTTTCAACTCTCTTTTCCTTCATTCAATTTGTTATCTCAGCTCTATGTTCATTTTTTCTTCTTTTAGTTAGAGATCTTGCATGTACTATGCTTGATTCGTTGACGAAATTCAATATCTATACTTATCTATAGTGAATGGGAAACCTAGCTCGAGAAACAAAGAGAGTAGATTACTATAAATAGTCATTGGAACTTGAACAATGTCTGCTACTGAAATTTTTTGTTGAAAGAAACATTTATATTCCGCAAACTGCTTCTTATTACTTCTTGTTGATTAATCTTTAATTGCAGCCAGCACCTGCTACCTATAACGATGTGTTCAAATCAATATTTGATTACATCGACCATCTCGTTTCGTTGGTTCGTCCAAGGAAGCTGCTCTATCTTGCAATTGGTACGGTTCTTTATTTGTTTCTTGCAATGTATTAATATCACTGATTTCGTTGTTGTGAGTACTAAACGAAGTCAGTAAAGGCTTTGTAGAAACATCAACTAACTTGGTTTGACCATTATCTCACCACTACCATTTCTTTTCACATGTACTTTTTCTTGCCCCTTCAGATGGAGTTGCACCTAGAGCCAAAATGAATCAGCAACGTTCTCGGCGCTTCCGAGCTGCAAAAGATGCAGCTGAGGCTGTAAGATTATGAATATAATTCTCTTTACAATGATCCCCCACTTTTTCTATGATGATTGCTTGAGTTACAGTCTGATGTTGTAGGAAGCTGAAGAGGAAAGGCTGAGGAAAGAATTTGAGGGTGAGTTGGAACTTTTGCCTTCTAAAGACAAGCCTGAGACTTCCGACTCAAATGTCATCACCCCTGGCACTCCGTTTATGGCGGTGCTGTCGCTGGCTCTTCAGTATTATGTACAAACTAGATTGAACTACAACCCTGGCTGGCGGAATATAAAGGTTCACTTGATTCCTTCTTGTTGTTATTTTCTGAATACTTTGTCTATGCTCTCTATCTATTTATTTATGGAGTTGCATTGGTGATTATTTGAATTTGAAGGTTATACTTTCTGACTCAAATGTCCCTGGCGAAGGAGAACATAAAATAATGGAATATATCCGATCACAACGTAACCTTCCCGGTTTTAACCCAAATACTCGGCATTGTTTGTATGGGTTGGTGAGTATTTTGTCTGATTTAGAGGTTTTGACATTCTCTAATGCTAATAGGTTTGTACTTGCCCAAGTTTTACATGGTTTGTTATAATCATTAAATCAGGATGCTGATTTGATTATGCTTTCGTTGGCTACACATGAGGTTCACTTCTCGATATTGAGGGAGGTTAGTTTATAGTGTTTGACTTTCCTGCTCATTTTTGCTGATTGATTGTCAATGGATTGCCTTGATGATTCATTACCTGGGTGAAACAGGTAATTACTTTCCCCGGACAACAAGAGAAGTGTTATCAGTGTGGTCAAGTTGGCCATCTTGCAGCTGACTGTCGTGGTAAACCAGGTGAAAAACCTGAGGACTGGAATCCTGTTGATGATACCCCCATTCACAAGAAGAAATATCAGGTTAGAGGACTGGAATAGAATGTCATTCTAATTCCTTTTTCCCTTTCGTTCTTAATATTAAACTTAACTGTTGGTCTTTAATTTTAAACTAATTCCTTGCATTCACAGTTTCTTAACATTTGGGTACTGCGGGAATATCTGCAATATGAATTGGACATACCCAATCCTCCTTTCGCGATTGACTTTGAGCGAATAGTGGATGATTTTGTATTCCTATGTTTCTTTGTTGGCAATGATTTTCTTCCACATATGCCAACATTAGAGATTCGGGAGGTAAGCATCTCACAGGCACTGTGTCATATTGAGTTGTAACTTGAACCAGAAGCTGTTTAAACAAGATGTTTCTTGGTGTTTTGCTGATATGCAGTTTTTTTTAGCCTGCTTAGGTGATGGTGTTTTTACCTTTACCTTCATGTTTCCTTTCTATGAAATGGTCATTTTGTTCTCTTCATAATTCTTCTCAACTGGTTCAGGGTGCTTTGAATTTATTGATGCATATTTATAGAAAGGAATTCACTGCGATTGGTGGTTATCTTACTGATGCGGGTGAGGTAAATTTTCCTTTATCAAAGCCATTTAAGTTTGTTTCATCTTTCGTTAGTTGCTTGTTTGTGTATTGGTTTTCCCGCAAGTGCTAGACTTGAAATGCCTTTACACTTCTCAGGTTTTCTTAGACAGAGTGGAACATTTTATCCAATCTCTTGCTGTTCACGAAGATCAAATATTTCAGAAACGAGTTCGAATTCAGCAGGTATTGCGAGTTTTGTGATTTGACATACTGCCACTTTTGGATGGGTGATGTTAGCATTCTTATACTTAATACCCCTCAGTTTTGTGCCACCATAACTGTTAGCTGTTAAAGGTTGTCAAGTTTAATTGGTTTATAGGATAGCGACTTCATTCCATCTGTTTTATGTTCTCTGTAGTCTGGTCCAGTGTATTAAATTTGCGGCAGATCATCACAATTTTCCTCATTACAGACAATTAGTTCATATTTTCTTGATAGAATGTTTAAAAGTTTCCTTATCTTTAATTCTTGTAATTGTATTTTTAGGCTTCAGAAATAAATGAAGAGATGAGAGCTAGGGCAAGAGGAGAAATGCCTGAAGAGCCACGTGCCTCTGTTGTGGATAAGGTTCAATAAGCTTTATTGCCAGAATCTAGTAAATTTAGTATTATTTGCCGACTCCCTGAAGGCCTGAGCTGGTTTTTGGGAAGACCACCTGTTTGGAACCCCAAAGTAATTCCAGTAGCTTTCCAAACATGAACACTGATTGTATCACATTAACATGCCCGGCAGTTATAGTGTAATAACACTGTTTACCTGTGGTCTGTAGAAGGAAGTTTGGTTCCAGAGCTTGAATTTGCTCGTAGTTTGTTGGGTTGCCTTTATGAGGAACCAGTTGGGTGCTATTGGTTTCTACTTGAACTTCCTGTTCGTGTGTTATCTTTGTTATCTAAAATGAAATGCTTGGGCAGCACAAGAAACTTCCTGAACTTGTGACTGCCAACATAAAACAGAGCTTGTGACATTTGATGTTAATCATTCTCTAAACTGTTTGGTTGTTCTGATAAAAAAAAGGTTTGCTACTTTTGTGTATTTTCGTAAATCATCTTGATTGCCTGTCTGACAGAATTTGTCTTGTGAGTGGCTCTTTTGAAACACAGGATGACAACCTTTCTATTTTCCTGGCTAGAGAGTTTACACCTTTTCATTTTACATTAGGTGTTCATTGTTGGCTGAAAGTGAAATAAGAATCCCCTTTTTACAGGGTTTACTTATCTTTTTCTGGGTCCCTTTTTTTAAGAGAGTGACCATTAAACAGGAAGCTTGGCTAATGTTTGACTACAGGAAATACAATGACCAAGTACCTAGAAATGCTGAAAATTCCTGTATAAACTAAGAGTTTGTTTATCTTGTCAGGTTAAGTTAGGGGAACCTGGATACAAGGAAAGGTATTATGCTGAAAAATTTGGTGTATCAGATCCTGAGGAGATTGAGAAAACCAGGAAAGATACGGTAGGTTCTTTCAACTTCCGCCCTTTAAACTGTCATCCTTGTGAAATTTTTGCAGTCTCTAGCCGTGTGCGTGTCATTTTTTCCACTGCTCTTCAACTCAAAATATTTGGTTCAGTATATCTTGTTCCACACAAGCATATAAGATTTCTTTATTCTTTAAAATTGATGTGACACATGCTTTTAGTGTGTGTCGAACACATGATCTCAGGTTTGTTTACCTGCATTCACAAGAACGGAGGGAGTATGCTTGTGGAGTTTCACAAACTGCTGTGCAATTAAGAAAACAAGGACTTGCCATTTTTCTAAATTTTATATTATGTTTTCTTTCTCTATTAATAGTTAATTTTTTGGATTTTATATATCTTACTGAAAAGCTTGTATTGCAGTAGAAGGAAGCTAATTTCTTAGTTGTCCTTGTAGGTCTTGAAATACGTGGAAGGCCTTTGTTGGGTTTGTCGATATTACTATCAAGGTGTCTGTTCTTGGCAATGGTTAGTCATGTTTTATTAGTTAGTGTATGATTATTTTCTGGTTGAATGTATGATAGATCTTAGGTCTATCATGTTGAAAACTAAAAATTATCTATTAGGTGATTAGTTGTGTTGGATTAGCAAATTTTTTTTCTTCCGGTTAGTCATTTTTAGTATAATAGAGAATGGGGATGTTAGGCAAGTGTTTTTCTATCTCAATGAGTGCTAATTATGAAATCAGATGTCGTTGTATTCCCTCTGACCTTTGTTATTATGGTTGCCTCTTTCCATTTAATTCCTGAAATTTGAGCATGATGGTTATCGGTGATGGTGGTTTAAAAATTGTGACACTAGAATGGGTTGTAAGTTCAGTCTGAGAAGGGAAAACCCCAATATAGAGGTGAAGATTGGAGAAAACATCCTAGAAAAAGTTAAAAGTTTTAAGTATCTTGGGTGCATCATACAGGATAATGGAGAGATTGAACATGATGTAAATCATAGAATCAAAGCAGGTTGGTCAAAATGGCGGAGTGCATCTGGTTTTATATGCGACAAAAAAGTGCCTTTAAAACTTAAAGGTAAATTCTATCGCACCGCTATAAGACCGGCTATGCTGTATGGTACGGAGTGTTGGGCGGCTAAAGGGGAGCACGAACATAAGCTGAGTGTGGCAGAGATGAAGATGTTGAGATGGATGAGTGGATATACGCGATTGGATAAAATAAGGAATGAAGATATAAGGGAGAGAGTTGGAGGAGCACCTATTGTGGAAAAGATAGTTGAATCGCGTCTCAGGTGGTTTGGACATGTGAGAAGAAGACCGATAAAACATCCAGTCAGGAGGGTGGATGAGATGGAAGATGGACAAAGAGCGAAAGGCAGAGGAAGACCTAAGAAGACCATCCATGAGGTGGTCAAACGAGATCTACATGTAAACGGTCTCTCTGTAGACATGATACATGACAGAGCACAATGGCGTCGTTTGATTCATGTAGCCGACCCCACATAGTGGGACAATGCTTTGTTGTTGTTGTAGAATGGGTTGACTTCCTTCTGTCAAAATTTTCTTAAAAACTAAGCGTAGCTTGATCATTGTGTTCTTTCATTAGCAAGTTTTTTCCCATAGCATCACTTCTTCATTTTACAAGGAATGTCATATAGGTCAACAACTATGATGGCTAGGTCAGTGGGATATAGACTGATATTTTGCTTTAAGATTATTGTGAATTGGTTGGAAAGGGCTCTTCATCTTTCTTGATATCTTGTTGAATTATCAGGTATGACTGTTCTTAAGTTTTTCACATTGATTGTTTTTCAGGTACTACCCATACCATTATGCTCCTTTTGCTTCAGATCTTAAAGATCTAAATGATCTGGAAATAACTTTTTTCATGGGGGAACCATTTAAACCTTTTGATCAGCTCATGGGGACCCTACCAGCTTCAAGGTTTTATTGCTCGCTCCTGTCCTCATATCTATCATGTCATGCTTCCTGTGCTGAGGATTGAAAATTTTGTTGTTGCAGCTCAAGTGCTTTGCCTGAAAAGTATAGGGATTTGATGAGTGATCCAACATCACCTATTTTTGAATTTTATCCTGCTGGTGAGATCACTTCGCCATTAGTGATGTCTTCTTATATGTCTTAGGATGCTTTTTCCTGCCATCACTTAAATTTCTTTTGACAGATTTTGAGATTGATATGAATGGCAAAAAATTTGCTTGGCAGGTAATATATTTTTATCAATGGTTCTGATTTAGGAAAAAAAAAAGTTAAGGTTGATTTTTTTCACTAACCTTGACGTGTATTCAGGGTGTTGCCAAGTTGCCATTCATTGATGAGAAGAAATTGCTTGATGCCACAAGGAAGCTTGAAGGGACATTAACGGTCTGAACTTTTTTCCCTTAAAAAGAAAAACCACTAACATGAGGACATTTTGGCCCTTTTTACTAGAGGATTGTTGCATATGCACTTGAATCCAGCTTATTGTTAGTTGTGTCCGTTAATGTTATTTAGGATTCTTACGTGCAGGGGGAGGAACAACTCCGTAATAGCAAGATGCTTGATTTGCTTTATGTCGGCTTTTCCCATGATTTGGCTCCACATATCATACTGTACTACCAATATAATAGTAATCTACCTTTTCTTGAAAGACCTGCTTGGCCAATTGACCCAAATGCTAGGTTGGTGAATATTAATGTTCATAGTTCACAAATCATTTGTAGCATTTTAATAGCTTCATATCATCATATGCTTGGCTTTTTTTCTCTATTTGCAGTGGTGGAATGAATGGGTTTCTCTGGTTATCCGACAGAAATGTGTTCAGATCCAGTGTATTATCCCCCATTGAAGGATTGCAGGATATTGATCATAACCAAGTTTTGTAAGCTTTTGGCCTTTTTTACCCCTGGTAGATATTTTTGGATATTCATGCAAACTAATGCTGATTGTTTTTAAATTTCAGGAATATTACATATCTTAATCCTCGTAAACATAGTCATATCCCAGAACCTCCAGCTGGTGTAGTAATGCCCAAAAAGGTTTGTATTACTTATCTATCTGAACGACTTATTGATTTCATCCATTGGATGGATCTTCATCACTTGATTTTCTATTTTGAACCACTCAGCCGCATGACTCAGATAATTGGTGTGTGTTAAATCATCTATGCTGTACCTTTTATTTATTTGAGTTTTTCTCTCTCCAAGAATAATCCATTTCTCTACTGTTTTATTTTGGGTCAATTGTATGAAGACTAGATGCATTGGTCGAGATTCTTTTGCTGACAAAATCCACTTTTCACATTTCTGTATATAAGTTTCAAAACAATAAGAATCTCAAAAGGATATATATTCTCACAGAGGGTGTGTGCGTGTTTTTTTCAATATTTTCAATTATAGAAAGAATTGAGTTTTAAAATCCCCATCTGGTAATCTGAAACAATGACATGCGTATTTTGACATTGGTTTTGTTTGCAGATATTAAAAGCCATTGATATTAAACCTTTTCCTGTGCTGTGGCACGAAGATAATGGTGGTCGACGACAGTTTGGTAGAGAAAGGTCAGAATCTATTTGTATGTCAAGGTTCAAAGACTTAGATGGGTGTGCAGTACATTTTTCGTATTCCTGCTCTTATGGATGCAACATTACTATTTGATTAAATTAATAAGTTTAACTTGCATTTGGGGTATTACTCATTTCTGTTATGCAAAAAGGGTTGATTAACTTAATAAGTTTAACTTTGCATGTGGTAGTGGTACTCGCATTTTCTCCTTGCTGTTGTACAAACATGGCAGAAGACATCATCAGTATTTATTAGTTGTAGTATGTTAATTAGGTTGAGAAGTTCTCAATGGTTTTCAATTTGAATATGTGAAGCCCTTGAGTCATGACATGTGGTCTTTGGAGTGTGCACGGAATTAATAGTTTTGAAACGTTCATGCCTTAATTTGCTGCTTGTGAAACATCTTACAGGCCACACGTACCTGGAGCAATAGCTGGCCCTCAACTAGGAGAAGCAGCACATCGTCTTGTCAAGAACTCCCTTAATATAAAATCAAACAATACGTCTCATGGATTTTCAGAGCAACTTCCAGGGTATAATACAATGAACAGGCTCAGACCAGCTGGGCCCTCTGGTTCTGGAAAATATTATGGTGAGGATACAAGTGGTTATTATGGACACTATCCTAATCAGCATGGCATGATAAATAGGCCGAGATATCCAATCTCTTCTAATGGGGGACCAAGTGACAGACAGAACTTTAGGATGCAGCATCATGAACATCAGTTCCACAATGTGAGAACAGGGTTTTCTGCTTTGACAATGGAGGATGGCATGAGACCTCGGTTATCCGCTCCAAAGACGCCTGCGATGATGTTTTTGAGGCCTCCAAACACGGGATCAGCAAACAATATGCAACAACAATTTGTGCAGAACATAGGTCCTCCGATACCACCTCCAAAGTGGATTACCAAAGGACCAGATACAAATGGAGTATATGCCAGACATCAAGAAGTTGGGTTTGGGGGATCTTATGACAAACAGATGAAGAAGGTTTACCAAATCAGAACACGTCAAACCCAGGATATGCCAGAGTATGGGAGCAGATAGTCGTCATTGGATTTTATTTGCCTTGTATCTGAAGTGCCCTTCCTCGGTTGGAGCTCATCCAAGTTCAACGATCAAGTTCGAGGGGAGGGGGTAAGGGCATTTATTTGTTACCCTGGTTCAATCGCCATATGTTGATGAAAGCTTTGATTACACTTATCTGAATGAAGGTGCTGATGTGTGTCTGGCTTCATTACACAGAAGCTCATCCTTAATAGTTGTTATCCAGGCCATGCCAATCGGCAAGGTGCTTGGGCTGTAAGACGTCTTCAGGATTATATGAACTCGAGAATCAGTATTTTAAGCACAATTTGAAGGACGGAGTCAGGAACTGCTGATTGATGTCCATGGCATCAGCTGGGGTAGATTTGTTGTGTATGTAAAATCCTGCTGGGCTCAGCAGTACTTTTAACCTGTACGCACCTGGTGTAAAATAGTTAAATCATTTTTATTTATTAATTCTACATCGTATAGAGTGAGAAAAAGGCCAATAGTGCAATTTAAATTAGTTACTTCTATGGTGATATCCTTAAATAGAATATGTAAAAAAATGAACCCCTTTTGTTGTGGGGGGGCGTCCATAATGAATAGGATGGATATCTCGTATTAAAAAAAACTATTTTGTTCTTTAAAATTTGTACGATCTTAACCAAACTTTGCCTTACATAATAAAGTTGTCAGAGTAAATTTGGATTTGTTAAAACTTTGTTCCGAGATTGTTTTCGAATTTGTTTAGCATTGAATTAGAATCGAGATAAAAAAAGTTTTTGGATATAAAGATACTGTGAATTATTAGATAATTTGACATGTTTGAATAAATATGTAACTAAATTATTCAATGGTCTGCAACATTATCTTCATTGAATTAGCTATCTTTAAAAGATATTGAAATGTCTTCCTTGAATTAGCTATCTTTAAATTTAGTTAAATGGCTTTTTTCGCTTTGTTCATATTCTTAGTGTGAGCATGTATTTTATAGTGTGTTTGGATTTACGTCGAATAAATTAGAATTTGAATAAAAGTGATTTGTAGAATTGATTTTGGGTAGGAATGAGTGTGCCAACATGATTTATGTTTGACAATTTTTACTAAAATTAATTTTGATAAAATAAATATTATTTAAATAATATTAATTAAAATCACTTAGGTTCTAATTTTTTACAAGTTATATTTTTATTATTATTTATAATTAATTTTTTATTTAATTTATCATTTCTAATAAAAATAATAATACATATTATAAAAAATTAAAATAATAAACAGTGTACAAAAATTAGAATAATTGTTTTAATTTTCTCAGTATTTATTTAGAAAAAGTATGAAAAAACCAATAATAACTAACAACAAATAATTTACATTGAATAAACGCAAAAGTTATAATTTTTTACTTCTAATGAAAGAGCTTTTGAGATGTAGAATCACATTAGCGTTCTGAGAAAAAAAAGTTATAAAATATTAAAGAACAGCATTCAAAGCAATGAAATGCACTTTTATCCTCTCCAACGTATTTCACAAATACACCCATAGTCGTTTTGAATATGCAGGAGAGAGACGATAGTACCTGTATATGTAACTCTTAATCTTACTGCAACTCGGTTAAAAGATATTGACCAATGGTCTAATTTTTGTTTAACTTATTTTTTATGATAAATTTTTAATTTTTTAAAAGTAATTTATTTTTATATCTTTAAAATTAAATATTAATTTTTAACTTTTTTTAATAAATAAATACCACTTTTTAAGGCATCATAACATTTACCAAAGATATTATATGATTGGGTGCAGATTTAGTGTAAAATAAATAAATTATTCTAAGCATATATAAGTATATAATTTCTTATATTTATATGAATAAAAAAATGAGTTGACATATAGTTGTTGCTAAAAGTGTACAATGAATATATATCAAAATTAATTACTAAAATAAAT
>NC_029777.3:4125981-4130626 GCF_000817695.3 Arachis duranensis | reverse complement strand
AGAGACTTGCTGATAAAGTAAACTGGCTGTTGACCTTTCTCATCCTCTGTAACAAGAACAGAACTAATTGCTGTGTCAGTAATTGACAAATACAAATATAGAGTTTCGCCGACCTTAGGCTTCTGCAGAATAGGGGGTTTAGATAGAAATTGCTTTAAACTTTGAAACGCAAGTTCGCATTCCTCATCCCACTGAAAGGTCTTATTCTTCCGTAAGCACCGAAAAAAGTTGGCCGACTTTGCTGCTAGACATGGTAAAAATCTCGACAAAGCTGCTAATCTCCCTGTTAATCTTTGAACCTCTTTTATGGTTGTCGGACTGTTCATATCAAGGACTGCCTTACATTTTTCTGGATTTGCCTCCATTCCTCTGCTGGTGAGTATAAACCCAAGAAATTTGCCTCCTCGGACACCGAAGGCACACTTTTCAGGATTGAGCCTCATATTGTAAGCTCGGATTTGCCCAAAAATTTCGGTAAGGTCGGCAATGTGAGATTTGCCTGTCTTTGTCTTAGCGACCATATCGTCCACATATACCTCGATGTTTCGACCTATCTGTTGTTCAAATACTCTGTTCATCAGCCGCTGATATGTTGCCCCTGCATTCTTTAAACCAAAAGGCATTACGTTGTAACAATAATTACCATATTCGGTTATAAAGGCTGTTTTCTCTTGATCTGATGGATGCATGAGAATCTGATTATAACCGGAATATGCATCCATAAAACTTAATGCACCATAACCACAAGAATTATCAACTAAGGTATCAATGCATGGTAAAGGGTAGGCGTCTTTGGGACAAGCCTTATTTAAGTCTGTAAAGTCGACGCACATGCGCCATTTACCATTACTTTTTCTTACCATTACGACATTGGCTAACCAAGTTGTGAATCTGATCTCACGGATGAACTGGGCGTCAATGAGCTTTTTGGCTTCAGTCATTGAGGCGAGTCTTTTCTCAACTCCGAGGTTCCTTTTTTTCTGAGATACTGGTCTGGCAGCCGGGTTTATCGCAAGTTTGTGTGTGATCACCGACGGGTCGATACCTGGCATATCTGCGGGGTCCATGCGAAGAGGTCGGCATTCTGTCTTAAAAATTGGACGAGCTTATCTTTTTCCTCGCCTTTAGTGGATGCCCCAATAAAGGTGAACTTCATTGGATCATCTGCCAATAAAACCTTTGTTAGATCTTCATTTGGCATGGGACGATCTTCAACATCAGCCCTGGGATCTAACTCGGCTAAGGTCGGTTGATCGGCGTGTATAGAGTTGATTTGTCGCTCAGCCGCTCTTTTGATAGGCTTCAGGCTTGCATTATAGCAGTGCCGAGCTTCTTGGAGGTCGCCGTGGACCGTGGCTATTACCTTATCCTGCACTGGAAACTTGACACAAAGGTGGACGGTGGATACTATTGCAGCAAATTTGTTTAAAAAGGGCCTACCCAAAATGAGGTTATACGGGCTAAAACAGTCAACAACAAGGAATTGAATATCCTGTGTCTTGGAGAGCGGTTGTTCGCCTAGTGTGGTCTGCAGCCATACAGAACCCATAACGGGTACTCGTTCTCCTGAAAAACCTACAAGATCTCCAATAAATGGCTGCAAAATGTTAGTACTCAACTTCATTTTTTCAAATGTAGTAAAGAATAGAACGTCAGCACTACTTCCTGAGTCTAAGAGGACCTTTCGAACAATTAGATCGCCTAGCTGAATAGAGATGACAACAGGGTCATCCAGGTTTGCATCTTTGCAAATAAAGTCGGTTGATCGGAAAGTCACTTCTGGGAGTTCTTGTGCTTGTTGGGGATTGTGGGTGGTATCCGCAAGTGCTAACATTGCTCGGTAGGTTCGCTTCCTTGCCGAGCTTGTGTTACCACCCCCAGCATACCCTCCAGAGATACAATTGATTATGCCCCTAGGTTGAGCGGGGGCCTTTTCTTTGTCTTTTGCTGATGATGACTGCCCTACGAGAGGTTGTTCGGTGGTCGGCACCGCCCTTTTTTGAATGTGGCCTGAGATAAATTTGTCAAGGTGGCCCTGTCTTGCTAGGCGTTCTAGTAGATCCTTTGCGATTACACATTCATCGGTCGTGTGACCATATTTTTTATGAAATGTGCAATACTTGGACTTATCAATATTCTTCGGCTCAGGGTAACTACCGGCTTTGCGAGGTGGCTTAATTAGCTTGGAATTTAATATTTCTTTGATGATGTCGTCTCGCTTGGTGTTGAACTGGGTATATGACTCGTAACGGGGCATTGGTCAGAAATTCCTTTTGCTCTCCCGGGGTTTATCTTCGTCCTTCGTAGTTGCTGACTTCTCTGCCTTCCGGGCCTGACGGAGTTCCTCAATATCTATCTGTCCTTTGGCTTTTTCCCTAAACTCGGCCAGAGTCTTGGGTTTGGCTACGGCAATGGTTTCCTGAAACTTACCAGGGCGGAGGCCGCTTTTGATGGCATGCAAATGGACTTCGGGGTGGAGATCAGGGATTTTCATAGCTACCTTTGTAAAACGAGTAATGTAGTCCTTCAGACTTTCTTGTTGGCCCTGCTTAATAGTGGTTAGATAATCAGAATCATGCAAGTATATAGCTGATGCTGCAAAATGATCTTCGAATTGTTTCGCCAGCTCCTGGAATCGTGAGATGGAATCTGCAGGCAAAGAGCAAAACCAGTCAAGTGCAGGGCCATCCAAGAAAGAAGGAAAACAACGACATAAAATCGGATCGGATGCACCGTTAACAATCATTATAGATCGGAATTTCTTTATGTACTGTTTGGGGTCCCCTAAACCGTCGTAGGGGGCTAAAGTTGTCGGCAGTGTGAATTGTCTGGGCAATTGAAAATTCATAATCTCTGCCGTAAATGGTCCGGCAGAGTTGTCAGGTTCTTGATTCTCATCTTCTGGCTGAGGTTCCTCGTTTCGGGGGTTGGTATTGTCGTCTTGGGGCGTCTCCGAGATATGGGTCGGCTCGGATTGGCGTTCATCGTGTCCATGTCGCTCCTGACGATCATCATTGTGTTCAAGACGAGCATTAATTAATTGCTGAATTTGCTGTTGCATTCTCTGATTCTCCTCCGCCATATGCTGGTTTGCTGCAGCCATACGTTGGTTTGCCTCTTGGAGCTCCGTCACCATCCGGAGGAGCTCGGCCGGAGTGGGAGGAGGTGCATCAGCCATTGGCAAATGTTGAGATTTGTGAGGCCTTAAAAAGAAAAAATTCGGCCCCACGGTGGGCGCCAAATGTTCTTGCCTGGTCGAATCCGAGCTATAGCCTGTACTTCACCGGAAGCCGAGCAAGTATCCAATTAGTCCGCGAATATACCTCGGCCGATTGGTATAGCAAGAAGAAGAGGAAGAGCACCTGCAAAAAGCACTCCGACGCTCAAGTTAATTAAGGAATAGATGATGAGTTATAATCTTGGAGAAGAAAAATCTACCTTTTCAATTCCTGATAGCTCCTTCTTATAGCTAGGAGGCGAGGATAGCCGTTTCTTAGCATTAAGGAGGAATTAATCCTTTTTGGTGCGTTACTTCGGAAAGATCGGTTATGATCATAATATCAATACATCGGTTACAAGAGTGATATCCGAGCTATAACTCTTCAGATGGTGTATAACGGCCATATCAAGTGTAAAAAAAGTATTTTTAAAAAAACTATCATGAGCTGCCTGTCTTCATTGAATCAGCACTGGCTTCTAAAAACGCTGGAAGTAAATATTAAAAAAGATAAAAGAAAATAGAAAATGTAATGATCAACTACATATAGAAGTTGACTGCATATCTTAACATATCTCCACTCGTTGCAAAAATGAAGGGGTAATCTATAATCTCAACCAAAACAGAAGAACATCAGCTAGTTAGCCTCGAGATTAGTTCCGAGTGTTTAGCAAAGTCGTTTTTCGGGGAAGAATAGCTCATAAAATCAATCACACGCACACAATTTCAGCATATCTATCTATAATTTGAATACTTGCCTCTGATACAATACAATATACATGTTAAGTTCCCAACAAGGCATTGGATAACGAAAAACTACAAGTCTACAACTTTCTTGGAAACTCAACAATATACCATCAAATTCCAAATATAAATCCAACACAAGCACCCTTCACAAATCATACCTCCCCCTCAAACTTAATCATTTTTCTCCTTTTATAATAAAATAAAGACAAATATTAAAAAATAGGAAGTAATAAATCCTTAATTGATTACCTTATGAAACTAAACTATTGTAAGAAGTAGCCACCAAGAAAGAGTGCAAAGAAGAATAACAAGCTGCCATATATAAGCAAAGCCTTCTGACCCGAAGTGAGAGAGTTACCACCGAGTCCAAATTGCTGGTTCTGAGCGAACCCAGCGATCTCAACGCTCTTGCTCTCGAAGAAGCTCTGCGCCGCCCCGCAAGTCGGGCAACGCCAATCGTCTGGAAGCTTCTCGAACTGGTACCCCGGCGGGAGCGGATATGAAGGATCCCCAACGGCCTCGTCGTACTTGTAACCGCACGAGCGGCATTCGTATATCCCGGTGTTCAGCACAGCGAACTTCTCCTCCAGGCGCCGCTTGTCGAAGCTCTCGGATTCTTCCGGTAGTGGCGGCGGCGGCGGCGGCGAGATTGCCGGTGGCGAATCAGCGTTGTTGTCGGAT
>NC_029777.3:4092410-4125873 GCF_000817695.3 Arachis duranensis | reverse complement strand
TTGGAGAAGGGTTTGAGGAGGAGGAAGAAGGAGGGAGTGGGAGAGTGGGGTTTAGGCTTGTTGAGAGGGTGAAGGTGGGAGAAGGGTGTTGAGAGGTGGAAGGTGGCGCAAGCCATTGTTAGGGTTTGGGGATATGGAAACGGTGACGGAAGGTTGGTGGGAATGGAAGTGAGTGTGGGTGGAGGAGAAATGAAGAGGATCCATGGAAACCCATCGCATATGCCCCTTACCAACAACCAGACTTGTGGTATTTAAATACATTTTTATCTTATATAAAATACATGTATTTTTTTTTTATTTTTATAAATATTTTTGAAGGACCAAAACTAAATAGCTTGTCAAAATTATTTTTTGGACAACGTGTCATAAGTTTTGTATTTTTATCTTATATATTGCTTATATTGATTTTGGGTTTTTTTTTGGGTAATGGGTTGTCTTTTTTTTATTATTTATTGATAATTATTTTTATTTATAATGAATTCTAAAAGGACAAAAATCAAAACCAAATTTGGAAAAAAATTAAGAGGAGCTATGCCACATTTTTATTTTTAATATTGGGTTAAGAATTTTTTTTTTTAAATTGTGATCTATTTTTTTAAAATATGGGATGATTTAATTTACGGAGTACAAATCGGATCGTCTGATTTGGAAGAGGTACAAAAATCGGACCGTCCGATTTATGTATCCCAAATTTTTAAAATTTTTCACCTCCGATTTATGTACCTCCTATAATTTTAAAAAACAAAAAAAATTAACAAGTTTAGGTATAACACTCATCCTACTTCCATATCCAATTTTTTTAGCTGAACTATGTAAGATTCAACCAACATCCACACTCACTCGTCACAAAACAGCAAAGAAAAAAGGGTTTTAACCATATGTGAACTTTTGTAAGAGAGGTTTGGCAACTACAATAATAATAAACTTGAAAGAAACTCATGTGCCAGACAAAAGGAGCAAGCTAGAATAATCATGGAGCATGAAAAGAATATCTTAAGAAACTTTAGAGACAAATTAAAACAAAGAAGAGTTAGAGAACTTACATACAGAAAACAGAAAGGAAAGGAATTTACATAATAGAATTGGCCAAAAATGATGACAATAAAATAGAGGGTGAGGTGCAGATCATTCCCAAGCAGAAGAATGGAGAGCAATGGGAATTGGAACGGGTACAGAATGTTAGAGCATCTTTGAATCTAAAGAGAAAAAGAGAAGACAAGACAACAATAAAATGCTGATTGAAGGTATTATGCAAGCGGATATGGCAACAACAGAAGCAACAACACAGAGTAAGAAAATGAAACAAAAAAAGATGACTGAGGAGGCAGGCCTCATCAAACCCCACTAGTAGCCATGATCATCATAAGTTGGAATTGTCGCGGGTTGACGGCTCCTGCGACGGTAACTGAATTGCTAAACTTGCATAAAAATTTTAGGCCGTCTCTTTTGTTTCTTATAAAACTAAAGCTAGTAAGCAGAGTAGTGATAGAATTAGAAAGAAGTTAAGCTATGATAACATGTTTTGTGTGGAAGCCGGAGAATGTCCTGGAGCTTTTATATCCTTTAGAAAAGTAATATACATATTTGTGTTTATGCTTGGTGTCACAACTATATTAAAGCTAATATAACAAGTAGCAATAATAAAGGGTGAAAAGAAATTTTTGTGTATGGGTATCTCGATTAAAGAAGGAGAAGAGAATTGTAGAGAGAACTTACAAATGAAAATGCTAATTCCGATTTATCAGAGATTTCATAGATGACTTTAATGATGTTATTTCTTAAGATGAAAAGATTAGTTTACATCCTAAACTAAAAAGTTAGATCCAAAATTTCAAAAAATTTGTTGATGAAAATACTCTCATGAATTTGGAATTAAAAGGAATGAAATACATGTAGTTCATCAATCCTAGAAATGGTTTTCTCACAAGGGAGAAGATCGATAGAGCTATGGCTAATTGGGGATGGAGAAGGCTCTTCTAGCATGCGACTCTCACAGCTCTACCATCTGTAAGTTCTGATCACACACCCTTAGTACTCAATATTGATCCCAAAGGCAGGAGAAGTAATTGCTTCAAACTTGAAGCCTATTGGGCAGATCATAAGAATTGCAAAAATTTTGTGAGGAAATGAATAAAAGTGAAAAGACAGAAAATAATTGATGGATTGATATCACTCAAAGAATGGATAATTGTAAGAAAGGGATAGCTAGGTGGAGCAAGGCAACCTTTAAGCAGGTTGATACAAAGATAGAAAGGATGAAAAGAAAATTAAAACAAGCCCAAGAAAGTGATTTCACTGTGGACAGCAAGAAACTATTCAGTACTTAAAGAAAGAAATAACTTAATTATAGAGACAAGAGAAAAAATATTGGGGTCAAAGGGCAAGAATTAAGTGGTTAAAGATGAGGACAAGAATACTTCTTTCTTCCATACATCAACCATTCAGAAAAGGGATAGAAATAGAATTGAGAGATTGAAGAACAGCAGGAGCGAATGGGTTAGTGGAGAAAATGATATAATAAAATTGACAGAAGATCACTTTTATTAACCTATTCACGGCCTCTGACGATCTTAAAATGGAGGTATGCATCAGCAGAGTGTCTAGGAGAGTTACCTCAGAAATGAATTAAAAGATTATGAAGGAAGTCACTGACAAGGAAATCAAGGAGGCTGTTTTTAGCATCGGAGGTCTCAAGGCACCAAGCACGGATGGTCTAAACGGATTCTTTTTTCAAAAACATTGGGATGTCATTAGGAGAGAGGTATGTGATGTAGTTAAGAATTTTGTTCCGGAAGGAAAACTTTCTCATAACATTTGTGAAACAACTATTGTTTTAATTCCAAAAGCTAAGAATCCTGAGACTCTTAATAATATGAGGTCCATTAGTTGTTGCAATTTTATTTACAAAATTGTATCTAGGATTATGGTCATGAGACTAAGGAAGATTATTGATAAAATCATATTCCCTATTCAAAGCGCATTCGTGGCGGGTAGGCTTATTCAAGATAATATTGTGATTGTACAAGAGATGTTTCATGCTTTAAACAAGAAAGAAAAAGGAGCATAAGAGGACCTGGCTATTAAGATATATATGAATAAATCCTATGATAAGTTAGAATGGTCATTTTTGGAATCTACTATTAAAGCATTTGGATTTCATTAACATTGGGTCAATTTGATGATGGGATGCGTGAGGAAATTTAGCTACAAAATCAAGATTAATGGTATTTTGTCACAAAATATTAAGCTGCAAAGAGGTTTGAGACAGGGAGATTCACTCTCTCCATATCTATTTCTCATAGCGGCAGAGGTATTCACTATCTTGATGGAAGAAGCCACGAGGAAAGAGAAAATTTCAGGAGTAAAAATTGGCCCTAGTGCACCAATAATTCTCATCTTTTGTTTGCGGATGATAGAATCATCTTTTAAAAAATCTGGGATTACTTTTGACTATATGGTCCCTATTAGGAAAAGGGTTGAAATTGAGGACATTTTGGGTACGTTAGCCGGGACAATCCTAGAAAGTATTTTGACCTTCCCACTCAATGGAGAAGAATAAAGAACAAGACTCTGAAATGGGTTGAAGAGAGAGTTATAGATAAGCTAGGAGGTTGGAAAGAAAAGTTTCTCAACCAAGCTAGAAAAGAAGTGCTGATTAAGTCTGTGACTCATGCGATTCCAGCATATGCTATGAATGTGGTCAAATTCCCTATGGGCTTCTGCTAAAGACTAAATGCAAAGGTTACGAGATTTTGGTCGGTTTTGAGCGGTAAGAACAGAAGGATTCATTGTAAAAGTTGGAACAAGATAGGATAGAGAAAGAGCAAGGGAGGCATCGATTTTAAGGATTTTATATTCAGAATTTAGCACATCTTGCCAAGAAAAGCATGGAGAATCTTTGAAAATCTAAAAGCTATTTGGATACAAGTTCTTAAAGCAGCCTACTTTCTCAAATGCAGATTTTGAGGAGGCAAAAATTAGAAGAGAGTCATCTTGGACTTGGAGAAGCATCATTCAGGGGAGAGACTTCCTTCTCAGAACTGGTAGATGAATAGTAGAAAAGGAGAACAAAATCAAAATATGAAAAGATAAATGGATTTTACAACAGGATAGAGTTGAGCCTCCAGAAACAATGAGATAAGTAAGGTAAAGGAGTTGCTTAATGAATATAGGAGCTAGAATTTAAGAAAAATTAGAGTTTATTTTGACGATTCCACTATAGAGAAGATTAAAAAGACCCAGTTAGCATAATTAATGGTAAGGACAAGATTATTTGGCCACACAGATTGGATGAAAAATATACAGTTAAAACCGATTATCACATTGCAAGAAAAGAGAACAACACAAGGGATCAAATTTGTGCATCTACAAATGCAAATTTCAAAGATCTGTGGCCTGAGTTATGGAACCTACTTGTACCGCCAAAAATCAAAGTGTTTATTTGGAAGGAGGTGCATAACATTATTCCAGTTTTTAAAAATTTATTTAATAGGAGAATCACTAACACACCTATGTGTTCTATTTGTGTGCAGGAACAGAAAACTACAGAGCATGCCTTGTTATTATGTCTATGGACGAGAGCTATATGGTTTGAAGCGTAAATTCAGTGCAGCCCCAACAGACAAACAGTCTCTTCACTAGGATGTTCGATGCTAGAACTTATCAAAAAAATAACATAAGATATGGGAGATGACTATAGATAGTACATCAGTAAAGCAAGATTCCTCATGTGGAAGGTGTAGAAAGCAAGAAATCAAACAGTTCATCAGAAAATAGAATTAAACCTAAACATGGTCTTATTCAAAGTTAGATTATTAGAGCATGAGTATGCAAAAACAATTGATTAATTAAATGCAACACCCCATACCACCAGAAGAGGAGAAAGAAAAGTTACCTGGCATCTTCTACCTAAAGATTGGATAAAATGCAACACTAATGCTACATTCCAGGGAGAAACAGCAAGCGAAGCCATAGCAGTGGTGTTTAGAGATCACGAAGGGAAGTTACTTTTGGGGACAACAACAAAAATAGTAGCTAGTTCAGCACTGGCTGCAGAAACATTGGCATTGAGAAATGCTTTTACAATAACAAAGAATTTTCAGATGGAAAGAGTAATTGTTGAATCAGATAGTTTGAATCTTACCCAAGCTATCAAGTCGAAGACACCAATAGCTAAAGTGTATCCGATGTTGGAAGACATATGGAAGCTGGCAGGAACAATCCAATGCAGTGGTTTTACATGGACTCTAAGACAAGGCAATGCATTAGCCCATGAAGTAGCAAAAAATGACAAATACATGCAACCTACAAACTAATTGGAGCTCTAATCCTCCTTAGGTTTTAAGAAAAATTATCAATGAGGAACTAAAGCTTTGCAATTCATAACTTTATCGATATAGGGAGATACAATCTAAAAAACACAGACCTGTTCGAAGTACTTAAAAGGCCAAAGCAACAACCTTGTATCCAACCTATGAGGGTGGGGATGCAAGAGTCTTCAAGAGCTCTTCATTGCTCTTAGAGTATTGCTGGGAAGCAGGGAGAGAGGCTTATGAACTGACATTGAGAGGTAGCAAAGTGAGCCTTATGCGGAGGCCACATCTATCGAAGTTATTCCTTCCGTGCTTCAATGGCGGAGTTAAGAAGTAACCAAATCTCAATACACAGGGAACTAGGGAAGCGTCAACTATGGATTCAAAATGGATTAGTGAGTTCTATGATCATGTAATGTAGCTCAACAACTTTAGGTAGTAATTAGGAAGGGGATGCTTGTTTTTCTGAAGTTGGTTGAATCCATGGGGGACCCGGTTGAGTTTTTGTGTTTGTTGGTGTGGGTCGGACCCTTTAGCCCACACCGTGTAGAAAAAAAATTGTTAGGTAGGTTTCTATATTGGGTTTGAGTCCAATAAAGAATAGCAATGTGAGTATTGATAAGACTTTACGGTCATGGCCTCAACATGCATTATAGTTTTGTTTGTTTAAGGGATTTTAAAAAAATATATCATTGCACTAGTTTTTTCTCTGTACAATTCTCATGTTTCAGGCGGTACCCACCGTGATGAATGGTGAAGGGAGCCCGAAAGGGCATCTTCATGAGCACTAAAGTACTGCAGAAGAATAAGACCTGCTGAGCAGAAGTATCAAGAAGGTAAGGAAGGATGGAGAAGGCTTCACATGGACTCAGATTTTTTATCCTACAGAAGAAGAATGGATGGTTGACAACCCATTAGCTGTTAGGAAAAACTTGATGACTGGAAAGATCTTTGCGCAAATGGTTAAGGGAGGACCGACAAAGCTACATATGGAAGAAAATGATCTAGAATCAAAAGAAGATAGAGCAAACAGAAATGAGAACACAGAAACAGAGCATCACAAAAGGAAAAAAGACAAAGACGAAGACCACAACACATATAGGATAAAAGTTGAAATGGTAGAAAAAAGTTTGTTATTAAAGAGACGTTTGAAAGGAAACTATGGAAAGCCTTTGTGGAATACTTTAATAGTTAAGCTACTAGGAAGAAAGGTGGGATTTGCAGCTATCAAAAGGATGCTAAAGAGTATCTAGAGTAACAAAGACCCTGTAGATATCATTGATTTCAACAATGATTTCTATCTTGTAAAATTCTATATTAGTGAAGACTTTGGTTATGCTTTACTGGAGGGTTTGTGGAAGATATACGACCACTACCTCACAGTGAGGCTTTGAGAACCCAACTTTAATCATATGAGATCCATAATTGACAAAATCACTATCTGGATGAGACTACCGGGTTTACCTATAGAACTATATGATAGAACCATCATGAGAAGAATTAGAAACTTGATAGGAAGAGTGGTTAAAGTTGACGACAACATAGCTAAGCTGAGTAGAGGAAAGTTCTCTAGATTTCGTATGAAAGTTGACCTGGCTAAACCGCTGATGGAAAGATATATGGTTATTGGGGAGGACTACCAAGTGGAATATGAAGGAATTCACCAAATCTGCTTTGCATGTGAAAAAATAGACCATGATAAAAAAAAATTGTGCTATGAGAAAACAATAAACAAAACCAGCAACAAATAAAAAAAAAGAAGACATCAACAAGAAGCATCAAATGATGAAATATAAGATGCTAGTACATAACAAGCAAGAGGATAAGAGGAAGAACATGTTAGCACAAATAGTCATGGATAGTCAGAATGCTCGAAGGTTATGGTTGATATTAATAACTATAGTGCAACTTCGGATGGTACTCCTTTCATTACTAACATTGCTCGATATGTTCTTTATCTTGCCGAGCTGGTAAGTCCTTCTCCCGAGAATCCTCCAGAGATACAGTTAATTACACCTCTTGTTTGAGGTGGTTGGTATTTTGCCTTCTCCTGTGCACTTGTATTTTCAGGTTGGCTCTTGCTGGTCCTTGGTTGTTCTTGGTGTATGCAACCGTCAACATACTTGTCCAATAGGCCTTGTCTCGCTAGTCTTTCCAGAAGATCTTTGGCTCTCACATATTCATCAGTGGTGTGGCCAAATTTCTTATGGAAAGCACAATGCTTGGATTTGTCCACGTATTTTTAGTCTTTGTAGGTTCCGGCCTTGCTTGGTGGTTTGATGATTTTAGCATTGAGTATTTCCTGGATGATTTCTTCTCTTTTGGTGTTGAACTGAGTATACACATCAAACTTCGAGAGTTAGCTTGAAAGGCTTCCTAACATCTTTGTTTTGTGGTTTGTTTTGTCTTTCCTCCTCTCGGTGAGGTTGTTGTCTCTCCAAATGCTGAGCTTCGCGAAGTTCTTCGGTTTTCATCTGCTCTGCAGCTTTCTCTCGGAACTCCGCCAATGTCTTTGGTTTAGTTACTGAAATAGTCTCATGAAATTTTCCCAAATGGAGGCCACTTCTAAGTGCATGTAAAGGGACGTCTGGGTTAAGGTTGAAGATCTCCATGGTTACTTTAGAAAATTGCCCCATGTAATCTTTTAGGCTCTTGTGTTGACCTTGTCTGATAGTACTGAGGTGATATGACCCGTGCACATATATCTTGGAGACAACCAACTTGGGTTGGTCGAGTGGTCAGCTCACTTGTCCGCTTAAGCAAGTGTCGGGAGTTCAAACCCTGCCTTGTGCATGCAGCAACTCATTGGCCAGCGGCAGACCTTTAAATGGAGCTCAGATCCGCGATAGATTAGTCCTTAATCTGTCGGGTTAGGGGATACCATTTGGGTAAACCAAAAAAAATATATCTTTGGAGACTGCAAAGTGGTTGGTAAAGGACTTGGCAGAGAAGCAAGAGATGGAACCTGCAGGTAACTTAGAAAACCAAAGTAACATAACACCGTCTAAGAAAGTTGGAAAAGATCGGCAAAGTATAGGGTCAGAAGCACTATTAAAGAACATCATAGATTGTAACTTAGTAACATGAATGTGAGGGTCTCCAAGGCCTTCGTACGACTTTAGTGTAGTCGACAGTACGAAGTTCTTTGGCATCTAGAAAAAGGATTAGATAAGGTCTTCCTCTCCTTAGGAGGGGTTACTTCCTCAGGATTCTGTTACTGCATGTCTTTCCGGCTTATGTCCTTGGGATCTCCATCACTGTGTTTCCCATTCCTTTCTTAATCTAGAAGCTCGGCCATTCTCTGGACCTTGGCTTGGAATTTCGCATTTTGGGCCAGCAGCTCCGATTGTGTTAATTGTGGGATTCCATTGTCATCCATACTGGGTGTCCCTGTGAAATAAAGCACGGGAATAAAAGAAAACAAAGAAAGAAATTTCGGTGGGGTTAGTCTCTTTCGGGCCCCACGGTGGGCGTCAATTTGTTATGGGTAGATCAGTCGTTCAGCCGATGTATACCCGAACTCTCTCAGAACTGGATTACTCGGCGTTGTTGATCTTCTCTTTTCCTTTTTCTGTAGCTCCAAATGTTGGGATCCCTGTAAGAAAACACTCTGATATCCACGTCAGTGAGATTATCAAAGATTAATATTCTTCTTTTAGTAGGTTTTTTTGTTTTACTATCTCCCCCTTTGTTTGATTCCTTTTCCGTTTTATAGGGGTTGGATTGTTACGTTCGTGTTTGACGTTATGGTCCTTCTCAATAGGAGTAGTCGTTGTGTATTTCAAATGTTTGTTTCAGGTCATTGTTATCATGGGTTACTGATGCCGAGTGTCTCGGCTTCTGGAAGTTTGTGGCTATGCATGCTTTATCTGAGGTATACTCTATTAATTCTGAGGTTTTAGGTATAGTTCAGAAACCAAACGGAGTAGGGAGAGAAGGGCCAGACATATCCTGTCTGATGTTCGCAGATGACCTACTTTTGTTTGTTGAGGCAACTGTGGATTAAATAAGGAAAGTAACAAATGTGATGGAAACATTTTTCAAAGCTTCAAGGCTCGAGATCAACATAGGAAAATCTTCCATTATTTTTTCGAAAAGAAAAAAGATGGATATTCGACAGGAGATTACGAAGTATTCAGATTTCAAGGAACAAAGGGAGTTAGGCCGCTATCTAGGGCAATGATTACGAACAACAAAAGAGGAAAAGATAATTTTAAAGACACTTTGGAAATGGTACATAGCATGCTCAAGAGTGAAAAAGCAAGTGTCTTTCACTGGCAGGAAGACTGATAGTAGCACAATCGGTTTTAAGCCTAGCGCTCAACTTTAACATGCAACATGAAAGAATATCGAAAGGAATTTGCTTGGAAGTGGAGAAATTGCAAAGAAATTTCATATGGGGAGATGACTTAGAAAAGAAGAAAATGCATTTTATAAGCTGAAAAACTCTTTGTCAGTTGAAACACGTGGGGGGGGTGTTAGCTTTCAGAAGACTTAACATGATGAATGATGGCTTCGTTCTCAAAATCATTTAGCAATCTATAGAGAACCCAAAAGCTCTTTGGGTCCAAGTCCTTTCCAGCAAATACTGTAATGGCAACAGATTGAATAATCTGACACAAGCAAAACAGGAGACTCACCTTTATGGAGAGAAATTGTAAAGTTGTGCCCTACTTTTTTAAACTACTTAATTCACTATATTGGAAATGGACTAACTACGCTCTTTTGGAAGCAAAATTAGTTGGAAAATGAGGGCATCCTAATCAATAAAGCCTTAAACCCAGATTCAGTGGATACTGAAAGTATCGTTTGAGAATAGACAAACCAGAATGGAGAATGGGACTTGGATAAGCTTTTCCAAAATTTGTCCCTGAGAGTGCCATGGAAATTATGCGTAGATCACCACCACAAGCGGAGTATAAGGATGATAGAAAATACCAGAGAATATCACAGGATGGAGATTTTTCTATTAGCTCTACTTACAAAGCGCTAGTGAATTGGTCAAAAGAGGAGGCAACCATATGGAAACAACTATGGAGTTGGAGAGGACCACAGAGAGCAAAGATATTCTTGTGGATAGCCGTACACAAGAGAGTCATGACAAATTAGAGAAGAGCTATGATATTTGGAGGAGTAGAGAATTGTACACTATTCGGTGGAAATTGGGAGGATATTATACGTGTTGAGAAACTGCCCAAAGGCTTTTTCTATTTGGTTGAAACTAGTGAAAACAGAGAAAATTTCTAGATTTTTTTCAATTAGTGGGAAATTTGGATTGAAACTAATCTCAAACAACAATTGGGAAAGGAAGAAGACTTAGATTGGAAGGATGTTTTTATTACAGTTTGCTTAAGGATGTGGCAATGGAGAAACAATAAAATTCATGAACCACAGTACCAAAGACCAACTCAACCATACTCAAAGATCAATAAACAAACAAAGAAAATTAAAAGGGCACTTGAGAAAGCATACCTAATCGGGCAAAGAAGAGGAAGAATAGAGAGGAACATTCAATGGAGTCCACTACTGCCGGGATGGATCAAATTGAACTCGATGGATCTGCGCTGAGCAACCCAGGAGCCATCGGATGCGGTGTCATTCTAAGGAATGACGAAGGGCGTTGGATAGCAGGATTCTCTCACAAGCTCGACATTGGAATGGCGTTCACAACTGAGCTTTACGACAGGAAAAAATGTTTGGACTTGGCTTGGGCAATGAGCTTCCGTAAGATTGTGGTGGAGGTTGATGTAGGAACAGTTGTAAAGCTTTTAAACGAAGGAGAGAATTTGTCCTTCCACCTTAATACTTTGGTTAGAGAGATATATGAGGTAAAAAACAGAGATTGGAACAATTTTTTTTTTTACAAATTTATAGAGAAGGTAATAAAAGTGTATATTACCTAACTATAAATAACATGAATTTAGAGTTTGATTTATTTTTTGGAATATGCCTCCACTTGAATTAGGGAGGATTATTAGTGAGGACGAAAGAGGACTACTTTGTCTCGATTAGTTTGTATGCAATTTTTTTTTAGGTTTTTAACCCCATTTTAATATGAAAAAAAATCGTTTGTTTTTTCTTTTAAAGAAAAGACAGAAAAAAATAGTAATAAAAGGAGAATTGGAGTTGAATAGAAAATCCAAAACTAATCAATTTGGATTAGTCTAGTATTTAGTTTATTAGTACGCTTAAGTAAATATTAATGTTTAAATCTCGCTTTATACATATAGTAATCTGTTGGTTAGTAACAAAATTTTAAATAGAATTTTGATCCATTATGAATTAGTCATTGACCTGCTGAGATAGAAAATATCGCAAAAAAAATTCAAAAAAAATTCTAAAATTTAGATAGAAGAGATTTAATCGTTAATTTGTGGGTGCAATTACATTGGAGCTTTTAATGTTAGTATAGCATGAGTATATGACATGAGATTAAATGATAAATCCTCATAATTTAAACATCACTTTAATTTAAACTCATGTTATATTTATTGAATTATTCTTTGATAATGTGTAAATGATAGTACATGTCACATGTTATTGTAAGCGGAAATTTGAATTAGAATATTTGTTAGACATTGCCCTAGAAGACAGAAGTAGTTTGATTTGATAAAATTTTTATTTTTTTAAAATTTTAATATTTATGTTTGGTAAATTAAATTAAAATAAAATTTGTATGTAGTTTATTTTTATGTAAAATTGATAGTAAAAAATTGTTAGATAATAAATTAGTTAAGTTTGTCAAATTATTTAATAATTTTTAACTATCATGTTCATATGAAAATAACTGAATATGTGTCTTTGCTTTAAATTAAAATGACTTTTAATAAGTATAAACAAAAGTTATATTTGATAGAATAGTTTTTAAAAGTTAAAAATACTATAATAAATATAAATATATGAGTTAAAATTTAGAAATTAATTAATGTATAATGTCATATTAGACTTTTTATTTTTTATAAATACAAGTCAACTTTCAAAAAGTCTACTTTAAATATTTTAAAAAAATACTTATATCTTTTAAAAAGGGCAATTTACCTATATAAAATGAAAGGAAGAAAAATTTACTCAAATGCAATAATAAAAATTTGGTTACTTGTATGTTCTGAAACATATTTATATAAACAGTGGAATCCTCTCACGTTTTAGAAAATATATACAAACTGTGGTAGGCTGCCACGGTTTATGAAGGAATCATCAAATAAGAAAATTGTGTGACGCTAGCACGGATTATGGAAGCCACAATGGGGGAATAAACCGTGCTATCTACCCACCGTTTATGAAGAAGGATGTTCGGGTATAAACTGTGATATCCTCCCACAGTTTATAGGCACCTATGTATATACTTAATTTGCGGAACCTTTGGGGATTTTATTGTTGGGGGTTTTAGGGTATTTGGGGTGTGCTTGGAAACCCGTTGAAGGGGAAGAAGCACGTTTAGACTTTTTGAAAACTTCAATTTTTGGTTTGGCAAATTTTTTTCTCATAAACGTGAAAATGATTTTGCTACAAAAACCACGTTTACAAGAAGTAACTATTTTTTGCTTCTGCGTTTTCTTAATGGACTTTTAGCAATGGATACTAACTATTTATTTATCTTTTACCAACTTTATCCTGTATGTATATTATTGTATTATTTATAAAATTCTTGTTATTTTTATTTATATGAGCTCTATTCTTCTATTATTTATTATTTTTATTTTTTTCAACTGTTTGTTTGACATTATATACTTTTATAATTGTGATTTTTGTGTATTATGTTTGTTATTATCTTTTTATAATATGGTTTATTGATTCTATTAGATAAAGTAAATTAAATAAAAAATTAACTGTAAATAATAATAATAATAGTAAAAACTTATAGCATACTAAAAAAGAATACTAAAAATACTAAAAATATACTATATAAAAAGATCATAAAAAATTTTTAGATTTGTTTTAGTTACTACAAAGTAAATATTTAATTTTTTATTATTTTTAGTACTCTCTTTTATAATTGTAATTCTCGTATACTATGTTTTAGTGTGATTTTTTATAATATAAATTATGATTCTATTAAAAAAGATAAATTAAATAAAAAAATTAATCATAAATAAGAGAAAAATCTATTAGCACTTTTATTATACTGAATTGTTTGTCTATATGTGTTATTATTGTTAGGGTAAAAAACGTTATTAAGTCATGGGAGGAAACAATTTACGCAATTCAGCCAAAATGAATTCTGATACACCATTCCACCAAATATGACTTTTATATAATTCGAATCAATAAAATTCGAATTATACTTACACGTAATTCGATATGATTCAATTCGAATTAGTGTAAATATAATTCGAATTTTATTGATTCGAATTATATAAAAATCATATTTGGTGGAATGGTGTATCAGAATTTATTTTGGCTGAATTGCATAAATTGTTTCCTCCCATGGCTTAATAACGTTTTTTACCCTTATTGTTATTATTATTATTATTAAAAAAATATAAAATAAAGATGAGAAATAAAAAAGGTAAAATTTTAATTACTGATAAAGAATATATATGCTCAAATTGTATGTTTATACTATTTTTTTAAATTATATTTATTCATATTAATATTATAAATATGACGAAGAATACATGTTATATGTGAACCATTCTTTTTCATAAACCGTGGGTGGGTACCACGGTTTACGTGTGCATGTCTCTTTTTTATAAATTGTGTGAGGATACCATGGTTTAAGTGTTTATGTCTCTTCTCCATAAATCGTGGGAAAATAACACGGTTTATGTTCATTATTCTCTCTTCATAAATCGTAATAGGATACCACGGTTTATGTGTAAACGCTGAAATGTGAGAGATTCTACGGTTTATATAGATATGTTTCAGGACATACGAATAACCAAATTTGTATTATTGCAATTGAGTAAACATTTCTTTAATTTATTTAATTTAAGTAATTTGTCCTTTTAAAAATTACAAATATAAATATATAATCTTTTTAATTTATCAAATATAAAATAAAGAGTTTATACTTCTCAAAAACACGGTCACCTGTTCAAAAATTTTATCAAATCAAGTTTATGCCAGTAGTATAAAAAAGGAAACAGGAAACGCCAAACGCATAGTATATAATATTCGGGTTGCCTAATTCTTAATCAAGACGTATAGTATAGCTTTTCATAAAGATAAAAAGAGCGAGAGAAATGCACCGCCGAATCAGAGGGGTCGGCCAGAAGTGATGGAGAAAGAGTCATATACTCAATATCATAAACAAACACCCCAAAAACCACTTAATAATAGTAGATAGATAATTGATTATTAACAGACACACCGCATCATTTTGTCATATCCATACGCATCAATTCCAATTCTTTCTGCCGTGTAGTTCAAGTTAATTACTATATTCGCTCGGAGTTTGGAAAAAAGGTTTAGCTTAAATTAAATGCAACATCATTAATTGTATCCAAAGTAATTCTTTGGTGCAGTGGTGCCACATTCGTTGTACAGAACCGTTAACATTAGAAGAATAAGACGACCCAACCTGTTGAGTTGTTAAACAAATGATCTACAATATCAAACACAATGAATGTTTGACTTTGACCTTTCCCCCTTTTTTCTGCTAAAACTATATAACAATTTTCTTTTACAGGGTTGACCGAGTGCCTTTTCATTTTGGTGGTATTGTTTCCTTTTCACACATGATTGGCACTATGACTATTTTATTATGTTCTTAGAAGTGAAATTGTGGGATTTTTTAATCCATATAAATGAAACAGTTTACATAGGAAAAACTAATCATCGCGCAAAACTCAAACAAACAAGCCTTGTCTTCCAACACCTCCCAGCAGACCTTTCTTTACACCTCTTTCTGTTAAATAGCATATAAATCTTAAAAGAAAGAAATGAACTTGCAGACGCAGTGACATGCTTTTATCTGTAAACTTCCCTCTTTCAAACAAATGAGTGGATTTGAGGATTCCCAGAGAAAAAAAAACTACAAGTGATAATTGATCATTGTTCGAAGACATAACTTAAACAAGTTAAGCATAACAGGGTGCAGAAAGCATTTCCACTCCTGTTAGTGCATATTAGTTTTAAGCAACGATTGGGCAAAGCTTTTTACCCATACTTCTGTTGGAACTTTCCAAAAAGCTGAACACAATTCACAACCCTTTTTTTAGGCCAATTCAACTTTCTATATATATTCTATCTTCCATGTTTAGTTGTTTACTTCCTTATCTACAATTCTCCCAAACTTTTTCAGGTTTGTCAGGCAGTAACATAACAGCCGACACAAAATTCAAGAACAGCTTCAAAGCCCTATCTGCATTGCAAGCAGGAATCAGCAGATAACAATAGCAGAATAATCATCAGAAGTTGACTTTATCCTTCTCTTACAATCTATTGACTATTATATTGCTATAGCAAATACGATAGGTAATTAGGTACAACAATAAACCCCACTGAAACAGGGTAACAGGTGAAATTTAACTTAGAAAAGTAAGCATCTGATCTTTTACAACAACATATCATATCATAATACAAGCCTACCATGGATGGAGTGCGTCATTTTGTACCAATTCATTTCAATATGACTGTAGATCCTGTACATTATAATTCAAAAGGGAACAAGAAATTCTACCCAAAAGCACTATAAATTAAACATTTTTATTCGACAACTGTTCTACGAAATCAGCAGAGACTAAATTTATATAAAAAGGAAAAAGAGAATCCTTAGTTACCAGCTACACGCTAAACTCTATCATCATCAACCACTGATGGACCAATTCACCAAGCAAATCAGTATGAAAACATGAAACTAACCCCAAGAACAAGACAAAGTCAGCTTCCTGCCGTTGAACGCAATTCCTCAAGAGCAGCTTTGATCTGTTCCTGAACCAGTTCCAGCCTCTTGGAGTACACTTCCAATTCCAATATTTGCTGCTTCCTCCATCTCTCATCCACTAGTTCCCCACCACCCAAACCCAAACCCAAATTATTCATCGCTCCGAACCCCAATGGAATGGGGTTCAGTGAAAAGCCTCCACCTCCAAACCCTCTTCCGCCAAAGTGACCACCTCCCATGGCAGCACCACCCACCAATTCCTTCACCAACGGCGACAAACAACTCCTCACCGTCTCTTCAACCAAACCCGGTATGCCATATCCACCGCTACACTTGTTACTCTCACAGTTATTGTTTGGCGTTGCAGGGAGACCTGTAGCGGCAGCGTTGAGATTAAAGTTATGCTCTTTATGTGACGCCGATCCATCCATTGACTCGCGTCTCTCTTCGATTTTCACCGTTGTCGCAGCGGATGATCGCGGCCGTGATCGCTTCCGCGAAGGCGGCGTTTTCTTCTCGGAGGAATTCCCGAATAGAGTCTCAGTCCTTGGCGCGGGGAGGGCGAAGGTAAAATTGAGGTTAGGGTTAGGGTTAGGAATGGGATTGAGGTTGATTTCGTCGTCGTCCAAGGCATTATCAGCGACTGGACCCAAGTTGCTCCAGATCTTGCGTGAAATCTCGAAGGTGGCTTGATCGTGAGCGCTCTTAAAGTTGAATTCCTTACCGGAACCAATCTTGTTGAGAACGTTGCGGTACTTCTTCTTCAACCTCCGGATCTTCTCCACAAGCTGGTTCTTGTTGAAATCCAGCTGAAGCTTCGACTTAATTTGGTCGTAGAACAAAGCAGTGTCGTTGTGGTGAGATGAACCTCGCTGCGATGTGTACTCGAGAAACCCTTGCAGAAGCTCGATCTCATCCTCGTCCGTCCACAGCCGCTGGAACAGCCTCCGTGAATCGTCGAGCGGCTTCTTCTCCTCGATTTGCTGCTGCCGTTTCGGATCGGAGGAGCTGCCTTCGAGGGCAACGACCACGGTGGTGGCCGCGTTGGCAGTGGGGGTTGAAATTGGAGCCTTTTCGCCGTTGGGGATGACGGAGGAGGGAACGGCGACGGTGACGGCGAGGGCAGCGGACGAGGTAGAGGGAGAGGGCTCGTTTTCTTCGTCGTCAGGCAAAACGTCGTCGTCATCGATGTCTTCCTCTTCTTCGTCCTCTTGGGACTCCTCGTCGTCTTCGTCCATGTCTTCTTCTGGGAAAACGGTGTCGTGTTGCTCCGATGCCATCATTCAGAGAGAGAAAGCAGAGAAAAGAGAAAGAAAGAGAAAGGGAGAGTGAAAGGAGTTTGGTTAGGCGAAGCCAAAGCCGAAGAGTGAAGTGGGCTCACGGGTTTCGGTTTCGGTTTTCGTTTTGGTTATTGTTCGACTGACTCACTGACCACCCTTTGGTGGTATCTAGCAATTGAAATTGTGTTAAGAGTCGTTTCGGTTTAGGTGGTGGACCAACCTACCGTATGTTTTTTCTTTTTTAAATCCACAGACCTGTTTTAATAGTGGGAGTGGATTTTTTTCGGTGAAAAAAAAAATATAGATGGTGTTAATTGTGATTTTTTATTTTTTATTATTTTTTTATATTTAATTTTAATCCCATTTATAAATTTAATAGTGAGAGATCACACTTCATTTATTCAAGTGTTAAAAAAATTAAAGAATATCTATCTTCGACTTTAATCCGTTTTCAATAATAAATAAATAAAGGTGAAAACTCAGGTGAAGTCAACTTCATACGAAGTTGATATCTAAGAGTCGTTAGATGAAAATTTAGTCAAATCAGTCAAATCATTTAACGGTTTTCAAATATCAACTTCACGTGCACGTGAGTTTCCACCATAAATAAGTCCCGTAAGAAAGGTAAATCAACTTGATTGGTTGAGTCTTTAGTCTATTCGAATTCAAATTCTATTTTGTATATACAGTAATTCAATGAGCAACAACAGATCATTAAATGCATCTCAAATTCGCAAGAGATTCTGTTGAATTAAGAGATACTATGAAAACTAAAAAAAATTCCCGTAAGGTATACTGTGTTGAATGTGGTATAGTGTGTTGAATGTTGATCTCTGTATATTTTCTTTCTAGTTCTAGTTTCACCTCTTCGAGTTCAAACTTGAAACTTCACTATTTAGCATAGCAGCACCGAAATTTGGTGGACTAAATGGGCAAATGGCTAATTGTGTGCCTCTCTATCTGTGTCCAGCTACTTGTTTGTTGATGCCTTGAAACTCACGTATTTCATTTTCTTCCTATTTGCTAACCAATCCCATTAACGTGTTCAATTCAGTATGTACATTACCAAGCAACTTCCATCTCTTGTGCCTTTTCCCCCTCTACAAAGTCTATCCCATGTATGCACGTGGAGGTTTTTTTTTTTTATTTTCAAGACAGTTAAACTTCCATTAATTAAGAAATATTTACAGATGTCTATACACTAGGACCACAATAAAAGAGGAAATTATTATCTCAAATATATCTTTATAATAGAAGAAAAGAATGTAGTAAAAATTAAAGAGAGAAAAAATTTTGTCAGAGCTAAAAGAGAGAAAAGTAAAGAAACTTCAATAACTCAACTAGTAGGCATATTGAGGAGGTCACCATCGCCTGATTTTTTTAAAAAACCTACGAGTTTCTTTCTTTTCATATATTCCAATTCCATAGCAGAATCACAAGTAATTGGAGATGATTGGTTCTGCTGGTGGCTGTTCGAAGGATTTGCATACTGTTTGACCACCACTCGGAGAAGCTGTTGGTTGTTGGTTGTTGATCCCACTACTAGGTCTAAGAGAAGGCTATGGTTCCAGATCTCCAGCTGATTCCTTTTTCAATCACATTTCTTTTTTTAGCAGGTTTCTTCAAACTCACGAAGGTGAGGTTCTATTTTTGTTCTCAAAGAATTACTGTACTTGTAATATTTTTTTAATATTCTGGTTAGAAGAGAATTTAGTTGTTATGCAATTCTTTAAAATTATTTATTTAGCAGTGTTAGATTCTGAGCTTTCAAGTCCTTGAATCTTAATCAACCGTTCAAGTTATGTTTAGTTATTGTGTTTTAGTTATTCCATATTATTCGTCGTTCTGACCATCTTTGTTCCCACCAAAATTGTGTGAGGATATTATGAATATTTGTAATTAATTCATATGGCAATCTAAAACATGATAAAATATAAATAGAGACAGTTTCACCAATAACTTTTAGTAATACATGTCTTATTCTTGTTGATAATAGGTTTCATTTCCACCCTTGAACCGTCTTCTGAACTTTCTCTTTAATCAAACTAAATGTTGTTTTTTCGATCTAACGGTAGTAGAAGAAAATGTCAAAATACTTGTCTTGCGTGCTAATATATTCTATATTTGGTGTTTTTGCCAGTTACATGCGGAGTAGGTTGGATGTGTTACTAAAGAATACAATTAATTTATTTAAATGAACAAAAACTGAAGATTTTGTAGGATTCTAGTAGATTAAGAATGTTAACACAGTTATCTATATTAGTCTTACAAAACAGAATAGAATCGCAACAAATAATAGATGATTCATCCTACAACAATGTCTAATCACTTGTATTCTTTAGATTGAACTATTTTATTCTGCCTTATATAACAAGAAGGAGAATTTCTTCTGCACATAATAACAAAAGATAGGAAGATAAAGAATCTCTTTATCGGATATTTTAATTTAGCCTAAAGAATTTTAAAGATTGACTTTCTATAATGACAGAATAAGAAATAGTGGTAACTAACTATCAAATTCAACCAATTCAAATAAAAACTAAGTTTATTTAAGATAAACCATAAAAATTTTCATTTAATTCTGTCATAAGCTTTGCTCATATCAAGTTTAACAACTATTTTTGAATCCACACCATGCATTTTGTTTTTAGATAATGCATGCATTCATATGTAATTAGGGCTGGCAATTCATACCCTACCACCGGTATTCAACTCGATCCAACTTGCACCTCGTATATAACACATATTTTTTAAAAATTAGGTATATAGTGAAGGAAGTGAAAGTTGAATCCACAACCTCTCTTATGTAATGACTTACAATAAGTGAATAACCACTAAACTAGTTTGTTAATTTAGTAATTTAGAGCATTAATTTTTTTATTTTTTATGTTATTAATATGTATAAAATTCGAAATGATTGAATTTTATATTTATTTAAAAAAATTGATATTTCTGCAGATATGATAGAGTTTAGAATTTTAGGGTGCAAATAGAATTAGGGTTGAGAGATTTTCAACCCGCGGATAGGATTAAGGTAGGGTCCAAACCCTACCCTACTCTACCCTACCTATTGCCAGCCCTATATGCAATAAGGATATTATCTAAAATTAGGTTGTTCCTTAACAAAAGGACCCTAGTTAAAACTTATTAGCTTAGTCATTATTTCCTAAAATCTATGCGCTATAACTTTAGAGATAATTTTATAGACAACTGTAAAGAGAATAATTGGTTTTGCCTAATTTATAGAATTAGTATCTGGAACTTTCAGAGTCAAGTAGATTTGCCTGTGATTAAAGCTCTTGAGAATTTGGATCTCAGGAAAAAAACTAAATTTCCCGACAAACATCACTAATAACAATATCCTAGTAATTCTAAAAAAGTTTGGCTGTCATTCTGTCCTCACTAGGTACTATTTAACTCTTGATTTGGCCTTCTAATATTGCTCCTCTTCATGATAAATTATTTTTAATTGTCTTTTCAAATCCGTTAGATAGTATTTAGTTTGTGGGTGTGTCCATCTAATATATAAATACCGTGACATACCTATATTATTTAGTTGGAGAGACACAAGTTTTTGAAGAACACAGTAATATATGGTTACACACAATAGACATGTACTTTCAAAAAATTAAGACAAATTTTGTATGTTGGACACAAATTTTTTATTCATTTTTACCTTTAATATTTTGTAAATTTTCTAAATCTACCCTCATTCTCACAACGTTTCCTTCTTCTCCTTCATTCTCACCAATGTGCTGTCTTTTCCTTCTCTCCCATGACAACAACTCTCTCTCTTTCTCTTTCGTATTCAAATCATTCACTGTGTTTTTCAAGTCATCTTCTTGCAAATCTAGTCTCTCTTTGGAAAAGAAGACATCACCACCATCACTCCTTGGATAAGACATAGTTGCTTTCATAACTTTTTTTTTCTTTTATTTTTTTTTTAATTTTTTTTATATTAATCTATACATATATTTATTGTTTTTATATTTAAATTGTTAAAAATATTGGTAATGATCGTACCAATCTTTAAAAAAAAAAATAACAAATTAAAATGGGAACAGTGAATATAAAGTTACTGATGTGTTGATAATAAAAAAAATAATGTTGACATTTTAATATAATTGTGATTTGTGTATTATATTGTGTTTTATTTATTAAACAAACAAAAAAAATTATGTATTATTATGTCTATGTTTATTTATGTATTTATATTTATGGGTTATTTTCTTCCGTTCATTAACCAAACACAACCTTAGTTCAGCTCCACCATGAGTCACCATTCTCATTTCTTTAAGCTGCATTTGTAGCGGCTCAATTTTCTTTTTCGAGGTGCTGTTGCTGATTTGTTGGCATTGGAGTAGCTTGTGCCTGCATTTCTTAATACGAAACAAAATAAACATGGTTGATCCTTTCACATGCTCTCTCTATACGTCACTGATAATTTGCCTAATTTCAGGATTAGACTACTATCTCTTCTAAAATTTAAATCTTCTTTTCGATTTTTTAATGGGTGAATTTGTGTCTAACAATAACGATGCATGATCAGAACCTAATTTTGATAATTGGAGAACAATTGAATTTACGTAACTAATCATCCAGCCAATGCCACAAAGTACTCGGTCCAATTTCTCTTGAATCACATCATCTCCTCTACGCTTGTTATACCAAGTGAAAGGCCTGGCCACTATGGTGTTCAAATTTAAATCGATCCAAATTAAACCGTTCATTCAATTCAATCTAAATCGAAAACCAATTAAAACTATACTAATTCGGATTTGATTGGATTCTATTTTTTGCAAACCGTTGGATTAGATCGGATTTTAAATCTATTTTTCATAACCGATCCAATCCAATCCAAACCGCACAATGTGGTATAATATTATTATTTTATTATTATATTTACAATTATACTTATAACATGTTCAATTTGTTATATGTTTTTTTATTATTTATGTATTATTATTATTTAATAAATATTTTATGTTCAAAATATTATTTATTCGTTTATTTTAACTAATCTATAATTTTATTTCTATTGTTATGTTATCGTTGGCTTTTTAAGATATTGTTAAGACTTGTTATGTCATTGTTGGTTATTTAAAATTTGATGTTGAGACTTGTTATATGTATTTAATTTTTTTATTTAAAAAACCGCCGCTTGTAATCGGATCGGATTGGATCGGATTTCCAAAAAAAGTTCATCCAATCCAAACCGCACCGCACATAAATTAAGCGTACGGATCAGATGATTTTTTTCCTTGAAATCGCGAACACTGGTCACTATACCCAAGGCTCTTTTATCATTTCCTCCACTATTTTTTGTTTGTGATGAGATCAAATAGAAATTTCCATAAAATAGTGACAGCACTCTGAAATTGTTGAATAACACCGTTCCTCGTCCAGCGTAGCAGTCCCTCGCTTAGCTCGTTGTTAAAATAGTTTTTCACCTTATATACTTTTAAAAATATTCTTATTTTTTAAAAATTACAAATACAAACATATAATTTTTTTTATTTATTAAATACAAAATAAAAAAATTATATTTAAAAAAAATTACCAAATCAAGCATATCTAAAACTTGACTTAACAAAACCACTTATTGGCCAATAGTCCAATAATGAAGTGTGACACAGGAATTATGAAGGGATTCACAAATTTTGTTTTGAATGTGGCATGCTACGACATGCAAATGCTAACGACCAATTGTGAATGAGAATTTTTAGTGTTATGTCATATGTGACTATGTAATGTTAGGGAGCGATGAGTAATATGATTATATGACCAAAAAAAAATCATTAAGCCAGACTCATTTTCTTTAAGAAAACTTTTATGGTGCTGATAGCAAAAATAAACATGTGATGAGGTCTTTGTGTAACTAGTGACTATTGATCTCATTGACTATCATGGAGTAATTAGTAGGCTGTGTTTCTTGTTAAAAAAATGGCTCCCGTTCCTTGCAGCAACCTGTGGTTAACTAAATGACATATTCGGCCTATACTGAAAATTTGGTACTGGGCTATAATGGTAATAAAAAAATATAAAATTCAAGTGTTTTACCAAAAAGAGATTACAAAAACTTACGTTATTATTTATTGAATGACAGGAATATAATTGTGAAAATTTTCGAATTCTATTATTAGTTATATATATACACACACGTAAGACAGAAATGATTAATGACATTTATTTAATTAATTAAATAAAATAATAAAGGATTCCTTATTTATCATTCATATATTAGAATATTATAATAAAAAATTATAATAAAAAAGTTAAATTTATTTTAGAAAAAAAAGTCTCTGTTCGATAATAAAATTAGAATATTATATTTAATTTACATATATGTTTTTTCATCCATATAGATTATTTAGACACACTTAAATTTATCTGTTATTCAGTTGTAATTTTTTTATATAATAATAAAGAAGTATAAAAAATTAATTTTTAAATAGTTAATATTAGTTATTTTTTATTATAAAATTATTTTTAACTCCCGTTTAAAGAAGATTTAGAATTTATGATTAAAATTTAAGATTTATAATTTAAAATTTAGTATTTATATATATTTTTTTAAATTATTGTTGACTAAAAAAGTAAATTCCTAATTTAACTCAATAGTAACTCCAAATAACTTTTGAGAAGATTAATGTTGTGAGAACAAAGGTGAATTTTTGCACACTTCTTTTACTTCTTGACAATTAGATTCAAGAATCTCTATTAAGACGCATACTGTCAAAATCATCAATTCCACAATTAGGACACTTGAATCTTTAAATGTGATAATGTCTCCTCCAATTCTGGTTTTGAAATCTTTAGTTATAACTGTTGCATCAAATTTCTAAGAGAATTGGTTAAGGTATATTTTTTGCGACCCACAAAGACTTACTGCAGTTAAAAATTTTTCGCCATTGGAGATATCTTCCTCTCCTGCACCTTTTTACCTTCACGGGCAAGGCAATTTCGGCTAATAAATCATGTTACTATTAGACAAAATAAACATTTTGGAGATGAAAATGACTTCCAGTAATGACCGGTAAGGTGACGTTGTGAACGAAAAATAAAAGGTTTGGACAAAGATTAGCATAATATCTGAGATTTAAAAGGATAAAGAAGGATTGATGAAAAGAGAAAATTAATAACAAAGAAGGATAATTTAGTAACATACATTTTATAAAGGATAAACAGAATTTTTTCAGTTTAAAATTCAGACTATTGACTCACCAAAGATAACAAACACGGTAACATTTTCACCTGTTTCTAATGCAGATATGAAGAAGAAAATTGATAGAGTAATATGCATGGGATTTTGAAGATAAAAGGGACTTCTAATTTCATTCTCCAATGACATCTAACATTAAAATAATTTGGGTCAAAATGTCATTACGAGATCATGCTATTGGTATACTAGTACTACGATCCAAATACAGAAGAAGGACTACATGGAGAAGAATGAGACTGTTTAGCCCAAAAATCGCCCAGCACGATATTTCACTGTAACTGAAACTTGAAAGTAGTAACTAGTAAGTATTGAAAGGATAATGACAAACGAAAAAGAATTCTCAAAATTGTTCATTAATAGTACTCAGAAACTCGGTTAAAACGGAACACAAATTAAACCAAGATCCACTAACAATATCATTCTATAGACCTAACACAAAAGAAAATAGGTGTTGGATAATACCAATAGAGCAAAACAGCACAGGATCAGAACAGGGCAACTCAAGACTCATTTCTTTTTTCCAGCCTTGGCAGCATCAGAAGCCTTGGTCTGCACAAAAAAAATGCAAGATTTTTTAAAAGTTAATCAAACAAGGAAGGCATTAAAGCTAAACAACCAATGATAAACCAGAATAATTGTAAGCTACTTAAATACCTTCTTGACACCACGAATCTTCTTAGCTCTATTCTTTCTCTCCTTCATTTGCTTCCTTGACTTTTCTACTTTAGTATCAAGCCCGTTCTGAAATAGACAGAGTATATATTTTAGCTTTTGATCGCCCGAAACAAATAACCAATGCCAATATAGGGAAACAAAATGAGAAAATATAAGAAACCAACTTTTAGTTAATCAACATTAGCCAACTTTAGGGTTTAGATTTATAATTTAGGATTTAGACTTAAGGATTTATGATTTAGGGTCTAGATTTAGATAAACAATATACATTTTTAAAAAGTTGACTTATGTTGGCTAAAAAAAATTGATTGCCTAACATTACTAAAAAAAAAATTGTACAACAATAACATATATGGCAAAAAGCTAATTGAATATAAAAATCATAAGGTGCTAAACGACATGATGAAATTTAACAACCTATATACCTTCATCACCATTTTTCAAAAGATAAAATGAAAATTTTATGCGCATATGTTGACAAGTATATGGGTCTATAACTTGAAGAACTACCAATTCCATCACAACAAGTAACATAACAAAATGGGAGCAATGTCTATAACAAGCATTAATAAAATAAACCAATAAAGAAAACAAAATTACAAACAAAATCCACAGGAGTAGAATGTGTTGGGTATATACTGACCCTGATAAGCCTATACTTGGGTTCATACTTCTTTGCATTGTCAACAGAATCATAAATCAAACCAAAGCCAGTGGATTTGCCACCACCAAAATTTGTACGGAATTTGAAGACAAACACAGTGTTTGGATCCTTCACATCATACATCCTTGCTAGCTTCTCCTTCAACTCGGCCTTCATACCATAAACACACAAAACCAAATCAATAAAAATTAAAAAAAAAATGCACTATTCTAGTCACCTAGTATATTAATATTAACATCTAAATACAAAAAAAAAATTGAAGAAAAATTGAAAAAACAAAGCACCTTGGAAACGTTTGCCCTTCCTGGATGAAGGACATCAATGACCTACATAATGATAGGGGAAAAGTTAGGGCAAGAATGAGATTAAGCGAAAAAACAATGAAAAGGGAGAAGACATACGAATTGCTTCCTGGAGAGGAGCCTGTTCGTCATGAATTTCCTGGTTCGGATCGTAACGGCCTTGTCCGCCATGATGGTTCTTCACTGCAGCTCCGAAGGGAAGAGAAGGAAATACAACAACAGCAGCAGCAGCAGCAGCAGCTTCACAAGGCACAGAGGATGGCAACAACACAGGGTTTCTATAAGGTTTTCTCTATACATAATGGGCTGCCAATTAAGCATTAAACTATGGGCTTGGTCCATTATCTTCTCTTTTTTCTTCTCTGGCCCACTAACATAAAACAAAACAATTAAAGTGAGTTGCTAACAATCCAAGAAAAATAGGATCAAACCCATTTGAATTACGAGCAAAAAAATCATTTGAATTCGTGAGACGATTAGTTCATTGGTCTGCTTAAATAAATGTTAGAGGGATAAATTGTCTTGTTAACAATCTATTCGAAGACAAATTCTTAAATGAATAAATAGAAATTTAAAAAATATATGTAATAAAAGCAATAATCATCTCTCATATTCAAATGGAAAAAGTAGACGGATATCAAAGTATAAAAGGAAGAAAAAGAAAGAAGGAGGGTTAAGGATCTTTAGTTATCTGTACAATCAAATATTAGTTCAATCACAAGTAGAAGTTGATAATGACAGAGATTTTAGGAAATCAGGAGAATGAATGAATGATAAGATGAGGCTGAGAAGGCATGGCCCATTACTGCCTAGCTGGCCGAATAACTCCCCCACTTCTCCCTCCCTCCATCCCATTCACATAACCGTCTTTCTCCAAACCTCCTTTCCATTTCTTAATCATCTTCAGAAACAATAAAACGATTCACTAATTCACTTCAATAGAGAGGCCAACAATCCATAACCATGCCCACAACTCTCATACTCGAGGCCAGTCCCGTCACCTCCTTCAAATGGAATCACCGCACCAGCTTCCTCACTAAACCCCCTAAGCTCTCTCCAATCCTCTACACCAAACCCCCACACTCTCCCTCATACACCCTCAAATGTTTCTTCTCCCCAAATCACAATCACATCCACAACCAAAATACCTCCTCCTCCAAATCTCCTTTCGATGTTCTCTTAGACACTTTATCAAACACCTTGTCCGCGTTGCGGAAACCCGCCATAGCCGCCGTGTTGATGGGGCTGCTTCTAATGTACGACCCCAACGCTTCTGCTTTGGCCGCATCTGGGGGTCGAATAGGTGGTTCATCCTTCTCTTCACGTTCTTCTTCTTCTTCATCGTCGAGGAGTTACTCTGTGCCTAGAACTTCGGCACATACGCCGGGCTTCTCTTACTCTGCGCCCTATTACGCACCTTCTCCCTTCGGTTTTGGCGGTGGCGGGATTTACGTTGGACCCGCCGTTGGGGTGGGTGCAGGCTCTAGCTTGTTCCTCATATTTGCTGGTTTCGTTGCCTTCATTTTGGTCTCTGGGTTTCTTTCCGAACGGTCAGAGGGTAGTGTACTCACCGCAGCTGAGAAAACCACCGTGCTCAAGCTCCAGGTTTGGTCAAGTTGCTCACATGAATTACGTGAACACAAAGTGTTGGCGCTTTCGTTTTGTTTTCTTTTGCTGGCATTGCCATGGATAATAATATAACATTGCTTCTTGTTTTTTCTGTCAATGGAAAGTATGACTTGATATAGGCTTAGGCTTGGGAGTTTGCTTATTATTTCTTACCAATGCATCGTTACATTGTTGGTTTAGATTTCTGAACCCAAAGGGTCGTGTGTGTATGGCTGAAGTGGTTTGCCTTTTGTAATTGGCTCTATAAAGAGTTGTTTTGTCCAAGGATTATTCATTTTATGTGAGATTAATTATTGGCACTTTGGTTTATTGTTGCTTACTTAGTTGATTGTAGGTATTGGTATAAGTGATTTTCCTTGGCGAATGATTCGTTCAAATGGTTTGCCACTTGTTTCTCTTAAGCTAGGTCTCAAATTGATTAGTATGAATGGGTGAAAAAAGAAAATAGTACTAAGAGTTTTATACTTCCCCCTTGATAGGCGATACTGCTCAGGTTAAATTAATTGGAATACACGAACTGTGTTCATAAGTAGATTAGATCTAGAATATTACTCTCCTACTTATGTCTTGACGTTTGATAATTGATAGTTGAAATTTTTCTTTGATTTAGGCTAGTTTTTGGATTTCTCAACCAAAGTGTGTGCGTGAAAGACTGTTATTTGAATTAGTATCTGACAATGCTTGTTTGTCAGCTTTCTCTTGCCTACTTAACTATCACTGCTAAAACAATATGTGAAGTGTGATTTCATTAATGATTCTTAAATCTTTGGTAAATATTAATGGAGGAGTTGTTCCTTCAGGTTGGATTGTTGGGGATGGGTCGCACACTTCAGAGGGATTTGAATAGGATTGCAGAAGTTGCTGATACATCAACTCCTGAAGGTTTGCGTTTTGTATTGACAGGTGAGGCTCCTTAATATGGGATTTTTTTTGTCACGTGTTTTATTTGTTTTGTATCACAGGTGATTATGGTATATCTGGTTTACCTATCATGTGAACATGATTAGTATCTTGTATATATTGTTTTTCAAAGAAATATGCTCTGACAAAGGATTGATGGCTTATTTTAGTGAAAACAAGTGTTATATAATTTTAGTTTCCCTCTTCTTAGCACTAGAACTTATGATTATGAACTTTGCTAAATCCGTAACTATTTCAAATTTTGGGTCACTCCTATGATTTCATATGTAATGTACCTTATGGTGACTATCTGATCATCTTTCTGCGTTTGTTATGTGTGATGTAACATACATCAAGATGGCTATATGATCTTTCTATTCTAATGTACTTTTCTATCTGATTTTCTTTACAGAGACCACTCTAGCTTTGCTTCGACATCCTGATTACTGTATTTCAGCATACTCAGCTGTAAGTGACTTTTATGTCTAATATACTGCATTGCTATCTTGATATTAATGCAAACAACTAAGTTCTATTGTTCTGTTAGTTGTGCTACCTTTTTTATCATAAAAGAGATTTTTTTTTGGGGGGTCTCCACATGCGTGTTGAGTTAATTGTATTGATCTAATACCTTTCGGAGTACATTATTTTTTCACTTAATAAATTATTTACTTTTTGATCTCATCATCCACCCCCCAAAAACCTTTTCAACCTTACTCGTGTTCAATTATACCCAAAATTGATCTTAGCTTGAAGCTTGAACATCTGCTGCAGTAGCAGTAGACCAAACTGCAACTGATTTTAACATAAGATTTCCTTACACAACTGCAGGTGGATGTAAAGCGGGGTATAGAAGATGGGGAGAAACGTTTCAATCAACTTTCAATTGAAGAACGAGGAAAATTTGATGAAGAGACACTTGTCAATGTGAATAACATAAAAAGGCAAAGCTCAAGAAGCCAGAGAGCAAATGGTTTTAGCAATGAGTACATAGTGGTAACATTTACTTTCATAATTAGTTGCTTAATTTGTGATTCAAAATTTTGTATTGCAGCATATAAAGCAGTTAATTTGATGCATTTTACTGTTCTTTATTTCTGTTACTAAATAATTTGAAAACAAGGCAGCATAATCAAACCATATTGTAACAACTTAAATTATTTTCATCGGTGTTTAATTTTTAGAGACCACTAGTTCTATGGTGGTGTTTGATGGTAAACATGGCATACTTCAGTGTGGTCACGGGTCACCACTTGTTGGATAATTATGATGTTTTAATTGCTTCTTACTGTAAGATATGCATTAAGAACGACTTTAGACTGTAAGTTCTAGTTGAGAGTTGAAACTTTGGTTCTTCCTTTACCTCTCTTGATAATTGTGTGGTTGTAATGACTAATGATTCCTTCATGTTGTCCCCAGCTTTGGTGGTTACTGATCTCACTTTTTAATCATAGTGTCTCTTTCTTGTAAATGATATTGGTCTACATTAATTGGCTTACATCTCACCTTCATTCAATAGGAACGGAAGTGAGCAACTGAGGCTAGCTCAGTTGGTGTCGGATGTTAGATTAGGCATCCCCTTTCCCATGTCCCTGGGTTCAACCCCCCTCGTGTACCCAAAAAAATAGGAATGGAAGTGAACTAAACTCGTTCAAACTGTTGGTAGATGTAATATGTGTTTATTTTGGAAATTTTGAATTTAAGCTCTGCATTTCTGTTTATGGAAAAGGAAAGAGAAGATAAAGAAACAATTTGTTTTAATGTTTACATTTTGAGTGCATATAGGTGTCATCTGGTTGCAACTTTTCCCTCTATTGTTTCTCTAAACTAGGAAGGCTGAAGCTCCATGGGGTCAGTTCTTGTGTCTTTTTCTAACCCATTTGCTTATATACCACAGATAACAATTTTGGCAGCTGCTGAAGGAGAACATAAACTTCCTACCATCAATGGTGGTAAAGACTTGAAGGAAGCTTTACAAAAACTTGGATCGATTCCATCTAGCAAATTATTAGTAAGAGCTAAGATATTTTGATAGTATCCTTTACAGATTTCATTAATATGTTCTTTAACATGATATAATTATATGGTTGTATACAGGCAGTTGAGGTGTTATGGACCCCACAGAATGAAAATGACACCCTATCAGAACGGGAGTTACTTGAAGATTACCCACTTTTGCGACCTTTGTGAATTCTGATCTGCTTGCATATGTGCGAGCAATGGGATTACGAGCAGAATTTGTGGATTGAGTATCATTGACGGTAATTATGCATAAAGAACAATGTTATGAACTTATATTGTCTTTCTACTCAATCTGCAAGGTGTGTATTCTTCTAGCTGCAACCAATGTAAGTAATGCCGGACTGTCACAATGAAAGGTTCAATCTTACAATTTGATGTTATTAGTTGTACAAATTACCAGTAGGATCAATTCTAAAGAATATATACACTATTTATAGAGAATTATTTCATCACCTATTCATCTGAATCGAAAATAATGTCTTTTTTTTGTCTTGAAACTGCTTTGCTGTTAAATTCGGTGCTCTCTTCCAGGATTTGGTCGTGTATGCTGTTGGAACATATTCTTTATAATAGCCTTTTTCTACACGGAAACTACACAGGCTTTTGTGCATGAAATTTTAAGGGATTTTTTGACGATGAATGATTACAATGAGGCGTTATTAAGCAAGTTAATGTCTGATCCACGCACTAATGAAGACAAAGTATATAATCTCATCTATTGAGCAGTGTTATAAGGCCTTATCAAGCAGGCTCTTTGAACTGAGAAAAAATTTGCCCCCTTTTATTTTTTATTGAAAGACATCAATAGCGTCCATTTCCTAGCAGTCTAGCACTGATTTTACTTGGCACACATTACTTGGATGTTTCAGCTATATAAGCTTCGCTTTGCTATTCATTCTGATTTTCATTTCTTCGCGTTGCTTTAAAGAAGAGTTAATTAAGTGTGATGTGTGCATAAGATATCGTCATTCACTAGCTAATTGCACAAGTCAGCACAATACAACTCAAATTTGACAAGGCAAAGGGAGCGTTCCTTGGGTATGTATTCTACTATAAAGTTTACATTAAACGCAATTTCACTTGTTATATCAAGACGAGTAATTTATTGGCGATAACCCCAGAGCATGGGTAACAGAGAGTAAAGGAAAGGATACGAATTTGGGATCAAACACACACACACAATGAATTCATGAACCTTAATAAAGGATTCAACATCAACATCCCTGCAAAGATAAAATCCATACCACTTAAAGACAGATTATTCATACAAAAGTTCATCTAATCCATATATCCATATATAAACACTAATACATACATGATACATCATCTTCCACAGCAAAGAGCAACTTGAAGTGTGAATTTAATTTCACTTGGCTAACTCCTTCTCAATGGCGTTCTTAGCAGTCTCAAGATCCTCATCAAAGAACATATCCCAGTGGCCATCCCACTTGATGAAGAACTCGGTGTCCTCATAATACTTAACCCGATGAACATCACCGGCTGGAGTGAACAGGTAATCCCCAACCGTCAGATCGTATCTCTCCTCCTTCGTCAGATTCCAAACGCTCTTCTTCCCTTCAATCACCACCAGGTCATGCCCGAATGTGTGGTGGTGCGCCGGCTCCACGCTTCCCGCCTTGAACCTAACGAACGCTGACGTCGGACTCTCCCTCAGGATCTTCATCGACCCGCCCGGAATTATATCGATCGGATTCAGTTCCCGATTCTTCACCAGACAACAAACCGCGCACGTGTCCTGCACCGTTCCAGTTTTCCCGATTTCAGGCATTTCCTTGAGCGAGTTGTCCAGGAACGACTGGATCTCCTCCGGCCAAGGTTTGTTGTCGTTTGCCGGGCAAGGGGACTTGAACGGAGTTTTGAGCCACGTCTCGACGATCTCAATGGCGGATTCCGGTGTAGTGGACTTGCCAGAGACCGCAAGGACGTTGGAGTTGTTGATGGATCGGGCGTTGATCGCGTCGGCAGGGGTGAGACATGTTGCGGCGAACACACCAGGGAATTTGTTGGCGAAGATGGAGACGCCGGCGCCGGTGCCGCACGCTACGAGGCCGCGGACATCAACGGCCGAGGATGAGGAGGATGAGGAGACGAGGCGGCCGACCTCGGCTCCGGCGGAGTAGTAAGAGGAAGTTCCGAGATCTTCGACTTCAATGTTGCGGGAGCGGAGGTGGGAGACTAGAGCGTCTTTGAGAGGCGTGCCGAAGTCATCAGCGCCAGCGATGATTTTGACTGGGCGAGTGGTGGTGGCGGTGCCGTCTGCTGCCATTGGGTGGTGGAGACTGAACGAGAGTGAACTATGCTCAGTGATTCCTTCACTCGGTCACAGATTAAAACGAAGAGGGGACCGAACCTGGTCTTATTATCGTCCTAACTAATTGAAGATTATTTTGATATTTTCCTCCCTGGTTATTCTTTTGGATTTTTTGTAAGTAAATAAAATAAAAATTTAATTTCCAGCTGAGATAGGTATACAATACATATATCTGTTTATAGTTATCTCATTTATAATATAAAAGAGATATGTGATTAAACTATATTTACATTATGAACAACACAAATGTTATTTATATTTATATATTAAAATTAGTCACTAAAATAAATTATTATG
>NC_029777.3:4078033-4092374 GCF_000817695.3 Arachis duranensis | reverse complement strand
AGATTATTATTATATTAATTATTATTATTATTAGTTAGTTGAGAATCTTTTAGGTGTTTTAAGATTAAAACTAGTTATGTGTTTTATTTTATTTAACATCTATCACACAAACATATAAATATAATGAAATGAGTCTATATATTATTTTAAAAATGTGTTATTTTTCAAATTTTAAAAATTTTATTTATTTGAGATGATTTCAAACTTATTTTATGTGATTATTTGCTTTAATTGTAACACATTTATCAATTAATTGTACAAAAAAATGTAATTTTATTTGCTTATTTATTTTGTATGTGAAATAGCACGTTTTGCTTATGTATGCGTGAATATTCTGGAATTGTGTCCCTCACCACTCAGCTGGCTGTGGATAGGTTTTCACTTCAAGACAAAATAACATACAGTTACCGTTTTAAATAAGGGTAAGAAAAAATACGAGCGAGATTATACTATGAATATTTAGAAGTTCGTTGCTAGAAATATTTATAGATAATAAAAATTAGAATAGTGAGTTTTTAACTGAAAAAAGTGGGTGTGTATAAGTATTAGTTAATGCTGTAAATTAATATGGTTTGCAAATCTAAACTGCTACACAGCACAACAAAAATCAACCTCAGCCTCAACTTCAACTTCAACCTCAACCATTCTCCATTTTCTTTGGATCGCCAACTACTATAAAAACAACCTTCAGGTATCTCCTCTGTGTCACTCACTGAGTGTTACTAAGCTTAATTTAGTGATTTACAATCACCAACTACACTAGACTACTGTATAGGACCAATATAATTATCAAGTGTTTAGTTGCCAATATACACGGAAATATTTGGTAACAAAAAAAAATTTTTAAAAAACCAACTATAGTATAAGTCAATTCAATTAACTTTTTTTTTTAATTTTAAAATTTTAGAAAATAGGGATAGTGGAGAGTTGTTTTATTTTATTTTATTTTATGTAATTAGCATATTTTTCAATTAGTTACCTTTAATTGGCTATACTTTAAATTAGTTCCTTAACGAAAAAAATCGAAACTTATCTTATTTAATATTCATTAATTATTATTAAAATTAATAAATATTAAATAAGATAAATTTTAGATTGATTTTTTTTTTCTCTCGAACATTACCAATTAAAAATTCCCACGGTTGTTTATGCGTTGAAATTCACACAAGATTATTCAATGCAACAGCTTTGTTTTAAAAACAATTTTATGTCAACAGCAGCAAAAGGTTACTTTGATATTACAAAAAATGATAGGGGAATTGGAAACAGCTCACATTGATGCTACAGAGAAATAATTAAGAAAGGATCACCTTTCTATCTGTACTCTGCATAATAAAAAGGGGTTTTGTTATTCTATAAATGGCACTCCAACGTGAGAAATAGATTTTCTCCAATTTTTTTAACTTGAGAAAATGAGTGTAATTTTTTATTATTAATTTCATAAATGAGATCAAAATTAAATATAAGAGAAAAAACAATAAAAAATAAAAGATTACAATTAATATCATTCAATTTTTTTTTTTTTACGGGAGAGAATTCATTCCCCTTCAAGGTGGAATAGTACTGGAGCGTGCACACCTGATAACACTGTTGCTTTGTATTAAAGTTAGTAAACTAGGCCCCAAAAAAGAAGTTTATCTTAGCCTGTAAACGGTCTTCTGGGCTATGACTATGTGCTGGAACCATTTATATTAGTCATTATTTATGAAAAGACTTTTGATTTCTTAATGAGGTGTCTCACAAGTCAGAAGTAGTCATCCCCTTATAAGGGGAATCATACAATAACACCTTTATTAATAACTATATAAGGATATAAGCAATGACACCTTTCCCCGCCCTTGACGGGATGAACATTCATTCATTCAACGAGAATCATAAAAGATATTTGAATTACTAACTAATCAAGAGTCTGTCATACTCATTCACCTAAATGCCTTAATTTACAATCATAGAACTAACATAATTCAAGATTTTCTACCAGGATTTTATGGTTCTTGGAAAAATGTGGCAAATGATGCAGCAAACTAAGCGTGTGATAAGTGAAAATTATAGGAACGATTATTTCTTGTGATTGTGCATCTTTCATGTCTTTTAGTGTAACAAGGCACGGAATCTAGAGTGTGCATGCCCGGTCCGATCCGGCTTCGAATATTTTAGAGATTAATTTGGTGTGATTTCATTAGAGTTGGGTAAGGGTCTTAAAAATAGATCCAGTTATTATTTCGGATCCGATCTAGACCATGATTCAAGTCACCCGAAATCGATCCAGTGGTCCGGTTATCATACACAATTAATATTTTGTGTATTAGTGATAAATGATGGCTATTCTTATGTGAAATTTAAGTATTGTAAACCTTAATATTTTGTATTATTAGTTATTATAAGACTATAAGTTAATGTTTTATATTTAAAATGCATAAGATTTTAGACTAACTAATGCATAATATTGTGTTATTTGTATTGATTTAAATATTTGGTGTTAATAGATAATATTAGTATTAATTATAGTTATGCTTTAATTTTAGAGAATAGTTGGTTCTTGTTATATTTTTCTAAGTGAATTTTATTATGTCAAATAATGGTTGGAGTCTTGGAAATTTGGATATTTTCACATGCTAGCTTGTAAGAAGGTATCAAGATAATGTAATATTAACGACCCAATTTTTACCCGGTATAATCATAACGCGAAAGTGTGTAAGTTTCATCGAGCCTAGGGTTTAGGTTCGAGTCTACTAAATAAGTCCGATATATATTTTGAGCCGAATCTAAGTCACATCAAACTCAATTTCACCCGACTCATGCACACCCCTACCGAAATCTACATTTTCTTAACACTGATCACCATTCTTCTCGTTTGGAAGGAATTTTCGGATCATATGCTGTCATCAATAATGCTATTCGCTGGAGGTATTGCCCCATTATATATTATTGGTACATGAAATGTCACACCATACATGACCAAAATTGTTTGTGTTCTATGATATCCATATATTTCATTTCATGTTTTAATTAATTAAAATATAAAAGGTAATCCATTATTCAATGATTTAATAATTGAAATCACAAAGTCCATTCACACCATGTGTTTGCAGCATTGCTGATCTATCTCAACGTGGCTTAGATCTGATTAATGAATAATGATTGCCAGAGAGACTGATGACAAATTTGTTATTAATGTTAACTACTTATAATAAAAAATACTTCTTGAAACAATAAAGTGATCTTACATTAATCTTGATTAACTTGCCTAGCTACTCTATTACTCTCAAACATAATTGATTATTTAATCTCACAACTAACTGTCACTCAAGTGTGAACTTGAAACATGTCTACAAACACATAATTCTTAAATAATGACACACATGCAATAAGCCAATAATTAATAAAACTATGACTAATAAAAAAATATCTTTTCACTGAAGAAATAAATTAAAACAAGGCAAAACATAAATTATTCTCCTTATATTATACGGAGGTAAAATATAAGTTTTATTCAAATATTGTCTTTGTGGTCTAAATGATTCACTTGTAAAATAGAAAACACAAAGTACTGACAGCTATTAGAAAATACAACCCTTGTATCCAACGCATTAACCTTAATATTTGAACATGAAAGGCATCTATTTCTTAGTATGGAAGATAAACAATTCAATATAATATAATTTTGTACAGGTAGAAGAGATGCGTAGTGTATATTGTAATACACACAACAAAAAAAATATTAACAGCCCAACTAAGAAGAATCCAAAGTTGAAGCACCTAAACTAAAAATTAAAGAATATATCAAAATATCAAACAGTAAAATAATGCTCACAAGAGACCAGCATCACCATGAAGTTGGTCGAACTGTAAGTAAAAACAATTATGTTGAAGGAGACAGTGACGTTTCTAATTAGTCCATTTCGTAAGTAGCTTTCTTTCGAATCTGTGACTTCTTAGGTGAATACAGAAAAAAGACTATGTGATTTGAGTTATAATTCGTTTGATATTTAAAGATTAATTTTAAAAATGATAATAATATAATTGAAATCTCAAAAATTAAATTGATGGATGATATGGGTTTCAGAACTATTTTGATAATTTAGTTCGAGTTAGTAATGCTTAATTATAGAACCACTAAAAAATAATGAAATTAGTTTTTGGGCCAAGCGTAAAGCAACAAGGAGAAAGCGCCGCCATTACTGGCAGAAGACCTTGCCGACGAAGAAGAGGAGATTCTCCCACCGTCACTGGTCTCCTCCGCCCACTGCAAGACACCGGATCCCGGCAACAATCCTTTCTTCATCAACTTCTTCTCCGCACCCACCATTTCCGGCCACACGGTGCCATCGCCACCGACCTGGAACACAAAAACGCCGTGCCTGCCACCGTTGGTGCTGTTATCGGCGTTGGCCACCCAACTCAGGACGTCCCAGTAGAACTCAACTTCTACGCCGTCTACGAAGAATTTGTCATTCCCTCTGAACTTCCATGCAAGCCTCTTGACCACCAAGCGAAGTTGACTGTCAACTTTGACTCTGAGCGAGCCTCCACTGCATTCAATCTCAATGTCATGCTTGCAACCCATGAACACCGCCCTTGACACGTAACTCTTGCTCCCAAACACGTGCTCTCTCCTCGAAAGCAAGATCGGATCAACGCTTTTCTCTTGTGTGTTTTGGAGAATGTTATAATTAATGTCACCCATGAAGAATTTGATTCTCCCATTGCATGAGATCGCCAAGTAGAAGCACGACTCTGGCTCTGCTGATTTCTGAGTGAATTTCGTCCGGGAGAAGTTCCATTGGAGCTTGATCTTGTGGCGGCGCTGGTTTTGATGGTAGTAGATGGATTTGGAGCCGTGCGGTGATCGGAATAAGGAGAAGGTTGAAGGGTTTAGGGAGATGGTGGTGGTGAATATATCTGCAGCGTAGATTGTTAAAGAGTGAGAGAAAGGGGTTTTGGACCAACTGAGAGTGAGGTATGTTGATGAAGATGATGAGTTGAAGAGTTGAGTTTGGTATATGCATGTTACTACATTTTGTGGCGGCGTTTGATTCGAAGTGGTGGTGGATTGGCTGAAACAAGCAGGGATCATCATCTTTTTTCTCTTCTTTAATTTCTTGAGTTTGTAATAGTTGTAACCATAGATGGAGGAAGAGGAAGAAAGGGAATATATATGGAGTTATATATATATATATATATAGAAAAAGATGTTAGTTGGCTTAGCTTGTTGAATTGAATTATTCTGTGATGATTGAATGAGTATGATGGAAAATTTCCAACTTGGATGTTTGTGGGATTGGTAAGACATACACACAGAGAGGGAAACGGGGTTGTTATGATTTGGATTTGGATTGATGAAATGTTTCAATTTTATATATATGTGTGTGTGATTGGGCAGACTTAACTACTCATTGGTTCATGTTCATGTTTATGATCCCTTGATTTACGCCTTTGAATGATGGCTTCTTCTTAGCTTTATCTTTTGTATTTGTGTTATGCTTGTGAGCTGTGTTGCACTGGCACTTTTCCAAGTCATCACACACCACTGCTCACTTTGGCCATTTTTCTTTAAAGAATGGTGCTTTTTCAAATTATTTTGCTCTCTCAATCATCATATATTCATCTCAAAACCGAGTGGAACATGGGCCCTCCTCAAGAAAAAGGACTGCCCCAATTAATATTTACTACTTTCTCTCTTTCACGGCCAAAGAAAATTATGTATGTTCCTGTCACACAATATTATATTGTTAACTTGTTAAACAATGCTACAATAAGAGACTAATGTTGATGTATACAACAATAGTTATAAAGTTGAATACTTCAAAATTGGATGCTACAATAGCGACTAACGAAAAGTTAATGTTTTTCTTCATTCAAGTTAGCTGAACACATGACAAGATTCTACCCCTTAAGATGAAAAATAGATTGGACATAAAAATGTATACCCTTTACTGAATATATACACATTTAATGGCACAAATCCATCATATCATGATTCTTCTTATATGGACGTGATAAGCTACATAGTTGTGCAGAGGAGAACCACAAGAAATAGGAGTGCAACTAGTCCCAAGAACAATAAGAAAGTAGAGCAAGCTTTCCTTAGTGAAATCATTGACATAAAACTTAGTTCATTCTGCTGTTAGGCCACAAAAAACAGATTATAATGTTAATAGATCATGACATATTCAATACATAACTAACTACGAAAATACCAAAGACTAGAGTACTCACCTCTACCTGACTTCTGTTTTCATCATCAAACTGCCACAAAATACTCAAAGCAATAATTAGTAGCCCTTAATTCATGGTGGTATATAGTTTAGTTTATTAGTTGCAAAAAACTTACAAGAAGAGGTTTCATCAACTCTTTCTGATCTTGGGAGTATACGGTTTTCATGAAATCTACACATAGTATTATTAAATTTCAAAGATAATTAAAAGCCTATAGCTGATTAGGGGGTGAATATTCAAATTATAAGGTGCCTATAGCAGATTAACAATAATTGACTGATTATAATTTTGATTACTTGAACTGATTATGACTTCCTTGACTGAAGCAGAATAGTTTGGATTAGCAGATAATAGAACTGTACCTTGGTTATAACGGTCAGTGTTATCATTGCTACCAATATCAGGAACATTGCTTGGCCTAAAGAGAAGCACAAGTAGTGCAATTACTGAAAGGTGAACCTATCTGTCAAAATCAGTAGTAGACTGGATAATGATAACATAATCATTCATGTTTAACTAGTGTTATGTTATCTATTTATTAATTAGTATAGTCATAAGATGGTTTATGAAGCTGTAAGACAAGGGAATTTTTTTAAGCCTCTTCCTATCATCAAATATCATTCCCTTTTCCGTTTTAATTATCATGTTCCTATCATTTTCTGATTGCTATGCTGGATAGATATTGTAAAGGGGAAATTTTGCATTCTCAAAGTATCACTTTTTAGTAAAAGGACCTTATCAATTATGTCAACCAGCTAAGTCAGAATTATAGCATCAAGTTCAAGAAAACAGTTTGCAAAAACTTTCTAAGTAGGCCCATCTCATCATATTCACCGTCCAAACAAGCTAAGATTTATTTTAACATTTATCTATTTGTAATGAAAGAGTCTAAAATATTATATAAGATCTTTGTTTCAATATGAACAAGCGAGACAAGGCTACCTGTTTGGGCATGTTAATGATGCAGAAACAGAACGAGCGAGTGTTCTGGTTCTTAGCTGAATGTCTGAAAGCATCTTCCAACGGAAATCCAGGTCTTCATTAGTTCTGCAAATTGGGTGAAACATATATGATTAATACTCATTCATTACCAAGTGATATGTGTAATGTGTTGGTTGGTGCTAATAAATAGTGTTACAAGATGGGTCTAGTGGGAGGATTAAGGAGCAGAGATTCAAGACGATCGAGCTTCACTCCAATGTTCACTAGTATGGATTCAGCAGCACTGGAATTGAAATTGAGATTGAGTTTGGTCTCTAAGTCTTCCAAAGAGTTTATGGCCTCTTGGGCTTCTGTAAGCCACGCATCCTTTATCATCGGATTCACAGATATTTTTGTTTGACATAAAAAAATAATCTCTTGCTCCTTATTTATTTGTTTGTTTATTATTCATATTGTGGTATGTATCTCAGTACAACACTAATACTAGGTAAGAAACACAAACATGCCTCTCACCGTCAGCATCAGCTGGTTATGGTTATGTTCTTGTACCTTCCGTAAAACCAATTTTCTTATGTCTTGGTATTAAGTATTAACAATCGTGTTATATGATATCTTATCTCAACAACTTAACATGCATTTCAACTTAAACCAGTTTCATGTGCTTGATCTAATTTATAAATCATGTCCCTCTGAAAGACAAATTAAAGCTTAATAAATTTGTTATAAATTTTTTACTTTTTCAATTCTCTAGTAAAGTCTCTAGTCTTAGATTTTCTTATATTTTGTTTTCTGTGCTTTTCAGAGCTTGATTATAATACAAATGAGGGTGTATGTTAAAACATCACCTTTGATGGACAATGAAAAGGGCATCAAAGCACTATATATCTCAATCACTGGCCAGCAAACAGAGTATGCATTTTTAATATCTAAATCGTATTGTTTAATATATTTTGTTATGTTTTTTTCTTACGGTGTTATTCAATATATTGTATTGAGTTATTTAATCTTTATTTATTAGCTATGATTGCGGATTATATGTCATAAAATGGTTGTAGGTCATTGATACTGAAAAAATCAAAAAAGAAAAATATACATAAAAAAATTAGAAAAAAATATGTATATTTAAACATGGTTTATTTTCTAATTCTAAATTAAAACAGATTAATAATTTTTTTTCAATTGTAGGATAAATTTAAAGTTAATAATTTTAAATAGAAATATGATTCACGGGTTCTTTTTGACGAAACAAATGAATTGAAATATAAAGCCATTGAAAAATTTAAAGTCATAAGACTCTCCAAACTATCTGTTGCAATTACAAGCCTTTTCTGTAAATTTTCATAAGGAGATATAGAAAGTAAATAGATTAAATACTATACTTATCTTTTTGAATTTTATGGAAGTGTTTCTTTGTAAATATATTGAAAAATAACAATTCCATGGATATTAGGTCTATTTGTAAATTATTTAATATGGTGTAACACCGAAATTAATTAATATTAACACATAAAACTCTTTATCATAATATCATTACAGAAAGTAAAGCATATGTCACTACATTAATAGAATAACACCAAAATTCTACAACTACAACACCAAATTTAATTCTAGTGAACACTAAAAAATGCTGATATTAAAACCCAAATAAAAAAATAAAATTCATTATTCAACAAACACAATAATACCGAATGTCATTCAAATTAAAACCGAAAGTTCTATCTTATTGTATTAAATTTCTGAATTGATAATTCATAATTTATCCGTGATAAAGGTTTGAATTTGGCTACGTCATTGATCCATCATCTAAAAGGTTCAAGTGCAAAAGTTAAAGCATATATTAGCACAAATATTTACATGCAAAACCTCAATTTTACCTAATCAAACACATCAATTTTACCTCATTAACAGCTTTCTTTTTCTTTTCTTTTTTTGATACATTTGCAATTTGTTTTTCAGTATGTGATCTCAATCTATTTTTGGGACGTCCTTTTGTTCACACGTGGTGGACTTTGAAGGTTGTTAATTTCATCCAAAGAAGCATCTTCATGTGATAACAAGCATTTTCTTTTACTTTTGGTTTTATGTTCTTGCGTCTCAGTCATCACATTATCATAAGTGTGTTGCAGAATCGTAGTCAACTCCTTCGATTCTAATACAAATTCACATATATTGTGTGACCGAAACACCAAATCTCTTACTTCTTGGATCCAATAAAGGTTCATCATGGTTACTCTTGATATGTGTGTGCGTCCTCTTTACATTCGTACTCTAACGTTTCAATATATATATATCTCGGTGCCACTTTATCTAGTCGCTCAAAACTTAACGCACTCAAACAATGACGGCACAAAATGCCTCTTGACTCGAATAATAAGCATTGGCATTTTACTTCATATGTCGTGAAACCTAGAGCAAATTCCGTCGATCTTATAATACAATTCATCTTTTCTTTAAATTGTGTTTGAATTTTTTTGAACTTCGCATGAGTATACACGTGTTGAAATTGAGCTTCTATTGATGACTTTGTTGCATAAGGTATGATAGTATGAAAATTTTCAGCATCGGATTATCTCTTTTTGCTCTTTGCTTCCTAGACAATTATCATATTATTTCACAAACTGAATCAATGAGATTTTGCATGTAATAAACTTGTTAAAAAAAAAGCATGCATGCTCTCACTCTTTTGTGTGCTTCTCATCCCAACCCAAAAGTGATGATCTAGATATGTTGGTATCAATAAATGCCAATCTTTAAAAAGCTCTAAAAAAATATCAAAACAGTAAGTCAGACAGCACAACACCCAAAATGTATATAATTTCGCATTGCTATTACAATGCAACAACACCAAAATATCTAATAAAGTTACTGTTATTTGACAGCCACTTATTGTCTACAACACCATACTTTGTAATAAAATCATTCCAATTTCAAATGCATCTTTTGTAATAAAGTTTCAAACAACATGACTCGTCTCTTGTTGAATTTCTTCATTTCTCTTGTAGCTATTTAATTTCTGTGGAATCTTCTTCATAATATGCCAAATACACCACCTATGAATTGTAGTTGACATGCAAATCTCAATAGCTTTTTGCATTGATGTACATTGATCGGTATTCGGTAAGAATACCTTTTGAAGCCTTTCTTCCTATGCAACGAAGTCAACATTCAAATAACCATTTAAATAATTGAATATTCCCATTTTTTATCAAAGCACATCCAAAAAGTGTAGAATGACCATAGTGATTCACACCAACAATAGAACCAAAAACTAAATTATACCTGAACTTAAGCACCTCTGAAAACACAACAACTATTTATAATTGACATCGACAATGTTTCAGACCAACACAGCAAAGTCTCTGTTTGTATTATAAGTGGTATCAAACGAAACAACATCACTAAAATACTAAAAAGCAGCCCAGCTTTGTGCATCAGCCTAACAAACATTTTTAATTAATTCACCAACCTCAAGTTCAAGCCCATAAAAGAAGTTTTTATTATTTTATTTCATTCTGAATAAGTATGTCCCAAAGTTTTTGGCATCATTTTATTCAAAAATATTACGAACTTCTTTTGTAATGTAAATTTCTAACATCTTTTTCAATAAACTTTAGTTCACGATAACCTCTTACTACTGTAACAAATGATTGATATGTCTTATTTGGCCTAATATCAGTTTTATTGTTATTCTCAATTGTGCGACGGTCAAACATACTTAGCTGCCTATGTTGTTTAAACATCTCTGTTTGATTTGGACAACATGCATGTAAATGATCCAAAACAACTTTGGAAATAACTCAAACACCAATCTCCTTTAATAGATGTATATAAATTCTTGCACGACAATTTAATCCTGTTGATGGGTTTATCTTCTCAGTAGAAGATATGTTGGATTTCCATTTCCCTTCTCTATTACATGTAATTGGTTGATTTTTTATTTTATTTTCCTTTCTATTTGTATTTTTTTGATAGCAAAACCTGTAACTTTAGTATAATCTTTGTAAAATTTTTCAACTGCTTCAAATGTGTTAAAAATGATCCTAACTTTTGGCACAAATTACTCATTAACATCAAACAAAAACTGCAATAACACATAAAACTGGTTAATACAACACCATTATTATCTCAAAACAATAGTAAGATCATTCATATTTGACATCAAAGAATTTTATCAACTAATACTTAAATAGAAATCACATAAAACTAAACACACAACCACTAATGCCATTTAGCACTTAAATTTAATGAACAAAACACCAAATCATTAACACTGATCTTTACAAACCAATCCAAAAAAAAAATGAACTTATCAGGACAATGTCATTCTTTACTCTGAAAAATTTTGAAACTCTCATTAAACGTAACATAAACATATTTTCACAATCAAATTCAAAACAATTCAAAATTCATAGATCAATCAAACTCAAATCCTTAATCATCAACATTGATTTTCACAAAGATAAACGTAACAAAAACTAACTATATTTATTCTCTCAATCAAACTTCGTCGACTACGTTCGATTGAAAAAAATCATCCAACTCACCCTAGTTTAACGTAATCAAATTTGCATAATCCAACTCGCCTTAGTTCAATGGACTCGAACTTGCATCGTACCAGAGGCGAAACTTTAGTTTGACAATGGGGTCATGGCCTCTCAAATTTTTTATAAAAAAAATAGTAGTATTTCTCTAAAAAAAAAATATAGTTTAATTAGCTTACCTTAACTCCTTCACTTTGATACGAGGTATTTGAATTCAATCTTCATCTTTTGTATTTATTGAATAATTTTTAGTTTTACTTTTTTTAGTTTTTCACCATATCTTCCATTTCAATAAATTAAGGATTAATTCATCGCAGTACATAAATAACTTGATATTTGGATTTGGACCAAAGTGGGTTTTGACATGTTAAAAAAATTTGTTGGCTTTTTCTAGAAAACACATCAAAATTTTTCATTCTATTTAAAAAAAATCAAATCTAGAAAGATTATATAACAAAAAAAAAAGGATAAAAATCATAGTTAAATCCTTGCCAAAAAAAAAATTCATTGCCTTTGTTCGTAAAGAAAAAACACCCAAAACAAGTTTTTAATGGTGTTAGTTATAAAAAAAATATTTTTTATTTATTTAATTTGATGTTATTTTATATTTTATTATTTATTTAATTTAATTTTTATATTATGTAAAAATATTAGAATATTTAATAAATATTAATATTATATTTATTATTATATTTTCATACATTGATAGAAGAATTTATAAGTTATAACTCAAAAAGCTTTAATTTTTTAAGCTAAGTTTTGAGTTTAAGCAATTATATTAAGTTTTGAGTTTAAGCAATTATATTTTTTCGCATCATCTTTATAAAATTAGATAATTTTTTGTTTATTTAATTTAATATTATTTTATATATTTATTGAGTCCTTAATTGAATGTCTTTTGGCTAGAAAAAATATTCAATAAATATTATAAATTTTAGTAGTTATTATTCTAATTTTTTTATATATATTTTATAAGATATATATTCAAATTTTTGTACAAGCATAATTATAAAAAATCAAAGAATTATTGCATTTTTCAAGAAAAAGATTAACATTTAAAAAAAGGAAAAATATCACTTTTACAATATCAATATTTATAGATAATTCTTCTACTTCAATAAATCATGAAAAAATTGAGATACAATTTTTGAAGATTTAAAAAGTTACATTATTGATGAGTTTAACCTTAATATTGTGTAACTAATTCATTCTACAAAAATACTTATAATGAAAAATATGAAATCATTTTGTGAGTAACATGATATTCTAATTTTTAATTTAACTATTTCTTATGTAGCAAAGTAAGGATGTTCCCGTCACCAAAAAGATCATATTACAGTTGAGCATTATTTTAAAGTGAAGATATTTTTAGTCATAATTGATAAGTAATTACAAGAGTTGAATAGCAAATACAATGATCAATCATTGGATCTACTAAGTCCGAGTTCTACTCTCATGCCTAAGGATGCTTACAAAAATTTTGACATTGCTAAAATTTCTACTCTTGTTAACAGTTACTATCTCGAATACTTTACTGAATAAGAAAATATTAATTTACCTTTTTAACTTCAATATTTTATTCTTGATGTTTATCTACATCCAAAAATAAAGATTCTATCAACTATTCATAAATTATGTAAATGTTTAGCAAAAATAAAAAATAAAAAATGTATTATTTAATTAATAGATTGATTCGTCTGATATTAATTTTTTCAGTTTTTACAATTACTATAGAGAGATCATTTTTTGCAATAAAAATAATGAGAATAAGGTTAAAAAATAAGATGAAGGATGAATTTTTTTAGATAATTTAGTTATTTACATTAAAAAAATTGCTAGAAAATTTAATTCTGACTCAATTATTAAAAATTTTAAATCATTCAATATTCGAATAGTATTATTATAAACTATTTTATATTTTTTATCTGTAGAATTATTTATTATCTTATTAGAATAATTATATTTATAAATTTTATTTTAAATTTTTTGTTTCTCAATTTTTTTTCAAGTTCTCCATTATATCATACATTATTTGTTCTTAATTTTTTATTTCAGATCGACGAAAACGAAAAAAAAAAATAAAAAATGCAGAAAATGCAGAAAAAAATAACAAAAAATTTAAGAATGCAAAAAAAAAAAATCTGCAATAAAATTACAAAAAATATTAAAAATTAGTTAGTTAAAATTTTGGTATAGCACATGAATGAAAAATAAATTAGAATAATTTAATTGAACTTAATTACTTAAAATACTTCATCGCAGAGTTTTTGAAATAAAAAATCTGATTATGATGATTATGAATGATAATTGGCATCGCACATTCCCCATTAAGTTATTTGTTCGCGGTTCTTCACGTCTCATTCCCATCCTACACCCTGGCAAGTGTGGCAACATTGTACACCATTAAATTTACGAAACGTGTAAATGTTTTGTTTTTCTTTAATTAATTTCATACACCATAAAATCAACAAAAAAAAAAAGGAGAAGTACATTTCACTCATTCAATTGTAGAATAATGATTGTATGGGCATAACTTTAATAGTCTATTTAAAAATTTTCAACCGTATTGAATTGAATTTTAATATTTAGAATAAATGAATAAATTATAAAATTAAATTAAAATTTTATAATAAATAATT